>NW_023494802.1:41030379-41178495 GCF_904425465.1 Colossoma macropomum
GCTGGAAAATCTTTCTACTGAACTAAGAAGTTTGAGTTGGATGAACTCTGGTGTTGTCAAGTTGAGTTAGCTCAAGAAAAGTTCTGTAATCATTTACTTTAAGCTATTTTAAGTTGAACTGACCTCATTTTTTTACAGTGCGGAAGTGTAGTTGAGTTAATCATTATATATATATATATGTATACATATATGTATGTATGTATATATATACATATATGTATGTATGTATATATATATATATATAGTTTGTATATGTATATAACATAGTTTGTATATCAATGCTATAATAACCATTTCCTCTGTATGTAGCTGGCAGTGGATTTAAGGTGGCAGTGGATTTAAGCTGGCAATGATATTTTTAAGTTAAATTTGAAAGCCTATTTATTGTTTCGGATATTTGAGTCATTTTAAACCCCATGCCTCCAGTGTTCTTCTCTGTCCCACCATCAGTAGCTCGTCTTTTGCCTTTGTCTTATTATCTCTTTTGATCTGCATTTTATTTTATATTATTTTATTTTAATTTATGGTGTAGTTTTGTGTAGTTTTTACCTGATTAAATTGATGTGTTGTTTAAGCGACCTTATTCTGCAGCTCTTTGGCCAACACCCGTCTTTAGGTGTGCTTTATAAATGTAAGTGACTTGATTTTACGTACTTTACTATTTTCTAACCAAGTCTTCAATTAATTCTTACCTACAGTATACTATTACTGTGGTGGGTGGAGTTGGGTTGGTCCATCGTCGCTCAGGACCCCCAGATGTCCAGAAGCGGCCCAGGCGGAGTGTGTAAAGTGTATAAAGTCTCCATAGCGCTGTGGAGATCAGCTGAGGATAAAACACACATAGACACTCACACCAGCCCATAAAAGGACAACCAGCAGGACCATCATGGAGTGGGGGTGGGGGGAGTTGTTGGGGGGCTGGCACACTGGTACAGCTGTTTGCAGCTGAAGTGTATAATTTACTCTACACACACACACACACACACACACACACACACACACACACACACACACAGTGCACAGAACACTGAGGTAATGCTTTATTTTACAGTCCAGCTCTACACATTAAAGGGGAACACTACCATTTATGTGTCATTCAGAGTGGTTTGGTGTGAAACGCTCTGTTTTAGAGACACTTACAGAGTCAGAACTGTTCACAGTGGTGGTGATAGGAACCAGACGTCCACCTCTAAAAGCTCCCTCACAGAAAGTTACTACATGAAATGGTTATGAATTCACTGCCTGATGACTGAGACACTGTTTTACGATAGTTTTGAGAAGATTTTGCTCTTTTTTTCAGATTTTCCACTATTTTCCATCATCAACATTCCATATAAACTCAGAAGACTCGTGTAGGTTCACTGGTGGTTCTGGATAGTAAATAAAATGTCTATGTTTGCGTTGTAGTCATGGCAACCCCTGGTTCCTATCACCACCACTGTAAAGACATCTGAACCATTTCACACCAAACCTCTCAAAGTCTTGCTGTTTACATCTCACACACTCAATAAGGCAGAAAGTTTGGAAAAATTGATCAGCAAACACTCCCTTAAACTTGGTCCAAGACAGTCTGACTAAATTAGACTGTAATACCAACAGGTTCTAGATATTAAGGTGTCCAGATATTAAACTTGCAATAATTGTAAACTCATTTTTACACAGTTATCAGTAATAAGCACAAATGTATCTGACCATCATTTAGTTCCTCTTATAAGAGCTGCATTCAGACAGAAGCTGACGAATCTGATCAGCACTAGATGGCGCTGTAGACCACCATGAGACCCCTTTATTAACTTGTTTATTTGATTTATTTGTTTGTTTATACATCAGGCTCTGCTCACATTCATCAGCTCAAATGTAAACGTGATAGACAAGCATCTCCAGCTGGCTCATTTTCAGCTGCAGTTCCTGAAGCCTGATGTTATCAGACAGACAACTCACTCCACGAGACCCCCATATCTGATCTGAGGTCATCCAGACCCCCCTCAGTATCATTACTCTCCTTATCTGACCGTGTACCAGCTCTGATTTAACTCCACTGCTGAAGATGTTCGGAATCTGTGTGTTTATATCAGTGATGTAGCCAGAATTTCATTTTGGGGGGGGGGTCATGGTTACAGTCTGCAGTGGGGCAGCTAATAAGCATTAAGAGACGCTGATATAGCGAGAGTGGTGAACCACAGAACAACTAAAATCAACTTTTTTTATTGTTTTTTTTTCCCACAGGAGTTTCCCACAACTGTTTGGTCTGGAGTCCCTTTAGTTTTGAGGGTTTTAGCGCCTCATTTGAAATAAACCTCACTCCACTCAGTGTGCTTTTGGGTCAGCGTCGTCACAGTCAACAATAATGATAAATCTTACTTGATCTCTGCTTCTTTGTCGGGTTTATCAGTTTGAGTTTACTCAGGTCGCTGATGCTCGGCCAAAAATCAAACACAGATATTATTTTCAGTCTCGTCTGTCGTTTTTATCAGCTGCAGCTCGAGCTGCAGGAATGATATAAGTGCAGTGAGAGTCTGTAAAGAGTCAGGTAACAGGCAGATTATGCTGACAGTACAGCGCTGACCTGCTGCTGGAAGTAGAGGAAACCCAGCTCTATTGACGAATTCCCTCGTTAGATCATAAAATGTGTTCACACCAGCAGTGATGAAGTGAACAGGGTTCGGTTGGAAGCGGACCGAGACCCGTGGGTTTTGTTGGACCAGTTCAGCTGCTTGATGCAGACCTGAATACAGGTGAAGTGTTCATATACGTCAAAACGGAGCGAACTAAAGAAAAAGTTTGATAGATCTGCACCGAACAAGGTGGCGCCCTGAGGAACCTCTCCATCTCTGACTAACTGCACTGCTCCTCCCCGCGGCTGCGTTTTCTCCAACTGATGACGTTTACTTAGCCTGCGACTGCGATGTTTTTATTTACACATCTACAGGTCCACTGAGAACTACTGCCTCCCCCTGAGTACAGGCCTGCGGACCACTAGAGGGTACTTCACGGCCCACTGGTGGTCTGCGGCCCACAGGTTGAGAAACACTGCCACAGACCCTTTTCACAAGAAACGGAAGTGTGTAAACTTTGCGTAAAACAGGTTCTGCCATAGTCTTACGGACAGTTACTAACCTCAGAAATCCAGGTGCTCGTATCACTTCAGCCACCACAGAAAGGTGAGTCACGGGTCATCAGGGTCCGTAATGCCACTGTGGACATTTCCTTATTTGCATTTATAATCACTCAGCTGGTTTGATGATACGTTTAATCTGCAACGAGAAACTGTCAAACACTAAAAAGGCGTGAGGCTGAAGCCGCTTCTTGCCTGAATTTTACCGTTCCACTTTAAATGGTGCAGAAGTTACATACTGGGGGCTCAGGCACCATTTAAGGTGGAACCACCGGCTCCAGCGAACGAGCAGGGAGAAAACGAAAACTGTGCCTCTGAAAGCGGCTGTAGCAGCAACTTTAGAGCACAAACTGCATTCAGTGTAACGTTAGTCAGCAGCGCTGAAATGCAGAGGTTCTTTTACTCCATATGACAAAGTTTATTTCTTTTATTAACAGCACAAACTCATTTTCCGCTGCCCATCGTCAGCTGACAAACCACTGAAACTGAGATGAGGCTGTTTTTGCTTCAAGCTCTAATACTTGAGTGAGCTGTACAGGCTCAACTCGTCATTGTTGCTGTTGTTATTGCTTTAGTGGAAGCAGCGTCAATAGCAGCGACTACTTCCAGCAGAAAAAATGTGGAAATGTGAAAAGGGCCTATTGGCCTTGGAGAGCTTAGCACATCTGCTCAGAAGAAAACACCACAGCTGATTGGTGGAGACCTCAGGCAGACTCAGTCATGGACTGGAGAACCGTTAGATCACAAAGACAGAAGAAACAAAGGACCAGGGAACATCGCTCAGTAGCGTCTGCTCTTTCACTGACCTTCACCTTTCTGCTGCTCCTCTTCTCCTGCTGAGGAATGTGGAGGAGTGGAGAGGAGTGGAGAGGAGGTGAGGAGCAGGAGGAATGGAGTGAACGGGCAGTAATGGACAGATGGGACGGCACACAAGAGAAACGGCTACAAACACCTGCTGAAGCGTCAACGACACATTTTTATTTCACTCCGCAAAAAAGGTACTAAACTGTCTCTTGTCACTGGGTCAGTGCCCCCCTTGTCACTGGAGTGGGACCCTCAAGGCTCCATCTCAGTACCTTTAGTCAGGGAACATAACTGTACCGTAATCCACTGAAATGATATGTTCTAAGCTGTACTGACTCCACACACCCCGTCTCGTCTCCAGGCTTTTATTTTACTGTTCTGTTTAAAACATTCGGTTATGAAAAGGTACAAATACGAACTTTTCACCTGGAGAAACTTATTTAAGGATCACAATCAGACCTTAAAACCACTGTAGAACCTTTGAGGGAACATTTACACTGTTTGTACCTGTACAGAACCTTTATTTATAACAGGGTATATGACATATTTCTGGTATGTATAAATCTTGATAGTTCTTCTAGGGTTCTTTAGTAAAGGGAATGGTTCTGTGTAGAACCATGAACACTCAAAGAACAATCTGCATGCTTGAAGAGTTCTTTGCAATGGTGAAATGGTTCAGACTGATGGAGAATGTGTTCTATGTAGCACCAAAAAGGGTTCTGTTATTGTTACAGTGTCAAGTATGTAACCATAGAAGAACCTGTTTTAGTGCTATATAGGAGCACTTTCAAAAAGGTTCTGTAAAGAACCATATAAACACACTCTCCATCAATCTGAAGACCTTCTTACCATGCAAAGAACCTTTAAGTATGCAAGTGGTTCTTTGAGTGTTTGTGGCTCCAAACAGAATCATTTCCTTTACTAAAGAACCTTTGAAGAACCATCTTTTTAAGAATATACACCACAAACATTTAAAATTCAACAAAAACTGTTTATATGCTGCCGATTAAAAAAAAAGGTTCACACTAGATGAGAACCGTATTTTTGGTTCCATGAGAAATGATGAAAGCTTTTCCTGATGGAAACCGTCCGGTGGACAAATGTGTGTCATCCACAAGCAGCATGATGTATTTTAAAAACCTCCCACCAGGAGACGGGGTGACCCAGTATGAGCTTCTACTGGTGAGTTCAAATCTTTCTCCTCTTTATTGACCCCTTTACTGTCTTTAAACTCTCTCAAAGTGAGGAAACAGAGTCGTTCAGAGTGGTTTGGTGTGAAACGCTCTGTTTTAGAGAAACTTACAGTCAGAACTGTCCACAGTGGTGGTGATAGGAACCAGACGTCCACCTCTAAAAGCTCCCTCACAGAAAGTTACTACATGAAATGGTCATGAATTCACTACCTGATGACTGAGACACTGTTTTATGATAGTTTTGAGAAGATTTTGGCCTTAAACTCCATTCATGGTAGAGGGATACATTCAGGGGCAAAATACCCCCCAAAGAAAACTTATTATTTCTGATTTCCCACTATTTTTCCATCATCAACATTCATATAAACTCAGAAGACTCGTGTAGATTCACTGGTGGTTCTGGATAGTAAATAAAATGTCTATATTTGTGTTGTAGTCATGGTGACCCCTGGTTCCTATCACCACCACTGTAAAGACATCTGAACCATTTCACACCAAACCACTCTGAATCACTCAAACACTGAATTATGCAAGAAATTTGTAAAATTGGTGGAATTCTCCTTTATAGTTCAGGGAGCCTTCAAAGATGTTTGTGTTCCCAGGGGTCACTGTGTGTACATGGGCTTGTTATAGAGTGTGTGTGTGTGTGTGTGTGTGTGTGTGTGTGCGTGTGTGTGTGTGTGTGTGTGTGTGTGTGTGTGAAACACACTGTAGGTGTGTGTATGAAAGACTGCTGTGTTTATGAAGAGCTCGAGCTCAGGAACACTTTATAACAACCTCACTTAATAACAGTCTCTCTCTCTCTCTCTCTCTCTCTCTCCCTCTCTCTCTCTCTCTCTCTTTCTCTCCCTGTCTCTCTCTCTCTCTCTCTCTCTCTCTCTGTCTCTCTCTCTGTCTGTCTCTCTCTCTCTCTCCCTCTCTCTCTCTCTTTGTCTCTCTCTCTGTCTGTCTCTCTCTCTCTCTCTCTCTCTCTCTCTCTCTCTCTGCTCCTCCCAGTGCCGTTCAGGTGTACACGCACCCTGCGCGCGCACACACGGGGAAAATGTGCCCCCTCCCTCCGGCACTCTTGTCTCACCTACCGCGCGCGCAGCAGCAGTCCGGATCGTGCCTCGCACGCGCTCATTCACACTCGCTTGCAGCGCGAGCCTCGCCGCTGCCACACTGTCCTTACGGCGCGTCTCCGGTGACGGAACACACACACACACACACACACTCGGCGCGCGGGATGGGGCGCTCAGCTGGGTAAAGAGTTTCCTGCTCCGGAGCCGCGTGCAGCCTCGGCAGGATGGGCTCGTGGCTGAAACTGTTACTGCTGACCGGCGCCTGGCTCGCGCACAGCGTCTCACCTGAGGACAGGTAAGAGAACCGAACAGCATCGGTTATAATAGAACAGAAGAGCAACGAACTGAATCAAAAGGGATCGAAGGGGCTGGAATTAAAAAGAGTAGAACAGAATCAAACAGAATAGAGTCAAAAAGAACAGAGTCAAACAGAATCAAATTAGAACAGCATCAAACAGAATCAAATAGAATTAAACAAAATAGATTCAAACAGAATAAAATACAACAAAATCAAATATAATCAAACAGAATAGAATCACACTGAACAGAACACAACTGAAGAGAATCAAATAGAGTAGAAAAGAATAGAATCAAACAGAACAGAATCAAACAGAATAGAATCAAGTAGAACAGAATAGAATCAAACAGAATAGAATTAAATAGAACAGAACACAACTGAAGAGAATCAAATAGAGTAGAACAGAATAGAATCAAACAATAGAATTGAATAGAACAGAACACAACTGAGGAGAATAAAATAGGGCAGAACAGTAGAACAGAATAGAATGAAACAGAATCGAATCAAATAGAACAGAACAGAATCAAACAGAACTGAATCAAATAGAATATAATCAAACAGAACAGTATCAAGTAGAACAAAATAGAATCAAACAGAACTGAATCAAATGAAGTAGAACACAACTGAAGAGAATCAAATAGAGTAGAACAGAATATAATCAAACAGAACAGAATCAAGTAGAACAGAATAGAATCAAACAGAATGGAATAGAACAGAACTGAATCAACTCAAATCAGAGTGTAAAATAGCAGAATGTAACAGTCAAATAGTGTAGAAAATAGCAGAAAATAATAAACAAACTCAAATCAAATAGAGTAGAACAGAATAGAATCAAATCAACTTGAATGAAATAGAATAGAAAACAACAGAGTAGAGTAACGAACTCAGATCTAACAACATAGAAAAGAACTGAATCAAATTAACTTGAATCATATGAAACAGAACAGAATAGAATCAGATCAATTCGCCTTAAACACAGATGAAAATAACAGAGTAGAGCTGCATCAACTTGAATCAAATAGAGCAGAAAAGAACTCTGGAACCGAATCCACTCAGGTTCGTCCGTGAAGGGGGTCGTGACCTTCAGCTGTCTGAGGAATTCAGGAGAAGAAACACTTCCCCGTAAAGTTAATGTTTAAGGCGTTCTCTTTCTCTCCGCACCAGTGGAGAGGAAGGTATTGATGACCTGACCTCAGGGTTACTCGGTGAGAACCTCTGAGTGTGTGCAGCGCCGGTGCGTGTGTGAGGGAGGCGAGGTGGGAGGTGCGGCGGAGGTGCATTTTTTCTCAATGAGCGGATCTGGGACGTGACAGCTCGTCACGTTGCCAAGAAACTCAAGTCCAAACAGGAGCACCAAACGCAGAAATATGTGGAGCACCGACTTAACGAGAACATCACGGCAGCCTGGGGTTAAAATAACACGCCGTGCACAACCTGTGGTGGAACTGGAGACTGTTTTGGCCCTCGAGAACACAACAGCAGCAAAATGCAGAGTTTTTATGTCCTCTTTGGTTGATTTTCCACTGTGGAACTTTAGTTACTTGTATTGTTGTCACAGTATCTGTAACAAGTTTAGGGAAACACCAATGAAATTCGTCGCTGTTGGGACAAAACCTTGTATCAACCTCATTTTTTGACATAATTTGAAAAAGACTGTTGCTCTTTATGTTGTGGCAAATTTTTGTGATGATTGGACCACCAGAAATGGTCCAAAATTACCTGGAAAAAAAAAATTTCTCCATTTACTTCCATTAAAAGTCAAGAACGTTTGTCCTTCTCCTGTAAAGTTACCTTGTTGGAGAGGTTTTGTTCTGATGGCAGCGATATGTAGATAACGTACCGCATGATGATGTCACTCGCCGTGGACTCTTGGAGGCTGCTTTATTGCTGGTAACCAGTTAGCCTAATTAGCTTCCTCGCTAGCCGGCATTAGCCTGACAGCTGTTTGAATTGGCGCTCGTGTCGGTTTTTGCTCTGTTGGTGCTGCAGCTGATCTGCGCAGGCAGGTTATTATTTACCTTTCGTTTAACCCTCTAATTTTACACAGAGCGCAGATTCCCTCAGGAGGTTTCATCCAAAGACTGGAAACCAAAGTGTAGTTCCACATGACCTTTCTGGAAAACCATATAAGGATAATTGAAATGAATATTAATACTATAGTTAAGTGCCGTCAAGTCGGTTCCGACTCCTGGCAGGTAGACGATCTGCAGAACATCCTGTGTTCTTCATTGATTCTTCATGATTCTTCTGATTGTATCCATCCACCATGTTGGTTGTGCTCTTCTTCTTTTATCTTCAACTGTTCCTACACTCTTAAAAAATGGTTGGGTTCTTTGGTACAAGAAATGGTTCTGCTTAGAACAAGGTCTGTATAGAGCCATCCCATGCTTCATGGCTCTTCACATGGTGAAATGGCTCTTCAGATTGATGAAGAATGTGTTGTATATGGTTCTGCATAGAACCTTTTGGAAATGGCTCTAGATAGCACTGAAAGGGGTTCTTAAGCTTGGCATTGTGACAATAGTAGAACCCTTTTTGGTGCTATATTTGGTGCTAAATTGCACAAGGTTGGTTCTATATAGCACGAGGGTACTGCTTTGCTACAAACTTGTCATCGTGACAATAGCAGAACCCTTTTCAGTGCTATATAGAACCCTACACTACACAACCTCCAGTCTGAAGAACCATTTCACCATGCAAAACCATTTTAGCATCTACGTAGAACTCATAGTTCTAAATAGAACCATTCCCATTACTCAAGAACCCTTGAAGAGCCTCCTCTTTTGAGAGTGTAGTGTCACTGTGTTTTCCAGTGAGCTGGTTCTTCTGATGATGTCTTGTTTGGAGTGAGAGCTGAGTCTTTGTTTGAGGACCCACCCGTTTGTTTCTTCTCCATCTCATCCAAGATTCTCTCAAAAGTCTTCATCAGCACTGAAGTTCAGATCAGGCGTCAGTATTCGTTCTGCTTCTGTCCGTGTTCTGCCGAGTGCCGATCCGCCATATCCACTGACTGCTGGATCCTTTGTTGTTAATAATTGATCTGAGCTGTCCACCACTTCAGCATCGTCTCCGTCAGCAGTGGAGTTTGTCCATTTTTGCACCATGACTGTGGCTTGTTGTTCAGTGTGGAGGTCCCTCATTAGAACAGTGCTCTGGTGAACCCATTTTCCTGAGGACGTTCTGTGATTTTATGTGGTCAACATGTTGAAAAGGCTTCGCTGTAGCCAATCAAACACATGTTGAGTTCCTTCTCGAATTCCTTTTTTAATTATCCAGCGTCCATCATCAGTGAAATCTCTCGCTCTTCTGCCTCTCCAGAAGTTTGCTTGCACAGCTGGCAGTTCTCTTTCGATGTAAGGCTCCGGGGGGGCACCAGGCAAAGGTAGATAGCCGGCCAGGCCCCCCGTGATCCAAGGTCCCCATGAAAATGCAAATTAGGTATAGTGTATATCGTTGTTGTCAGAAGAAAAACTCGTATCTCCAAAATGGCAACTTTACAGGAGAAGGAAAAAACATACTCTACTTTTAATGTAAGTCAATGGAACCAGACTTTTTTACAAGTTATTTTGTAGTCATTTGGTCCATTCTTCATGAAATTTACACACAAAGTAAAGGGCAACAGGCATTTTCAAATTATGTCATAGCAATTTGCGAAATTGTCTCACTATATTGGCAAGTATATTTCTTAAAACCACCAAAATTACCTGCCACAGTAGTGATTTCACTTAATAAAATTACATAAAACAGGTAAGAAAAATGTATAGAAATCAGGACTTGTGTTATGGAAAAATACATTTTGGAAATAAAATACATGTTGGAAATAAAAGAGATGTAAACATTGTTAAAGTTTGTTAAAACATGCTATTCACTCCCCGATCCATACAGTCCATATATTAACGCTGTCCAAAAAAAACCATGTGTCTCAATTTTTGTCGATTTTTATTTTTCTTCCTCATTTTAACACACCAGCCGTCCTTTACATTGTGTGAAAAATCCATGATGAATGGGCCAACAGAAATACTCCAAAATCACTTTTGATCACTAATCACTAATCACTAATGTAAAATCTCTTTACATTCACTTACATTAAAAGGAACGAGGGTTTTTCTCTCTCCTGTAAAGTTACTAATTTGGAGATGCCTGTTTTTCTTTGGACAGTGACGATATGGAAAGTTGCAAAATCAGCCTGAATCAGTTCTGAATTCATTCCTTTGATCTCATAAACACCAAAAACATTTACATTTATATACATCTGCCCTTTTAACCTATAGCAGTTTAGCTCCACCCACACGCACTGAGGTTGTAAGCACCTATTAGGGCTTTTTGAATGAGGCACTGAACAGCCAATCAGAGCAGTGCTCCTTTATATCAGCTCTGAATGTACAGCATCAAAACCAGCTGGTTTAACTGTGAGGGAAAAGGAGAGTTTGGAAAATGGTTATGTGAAAATGGATTATGACTGTTTTTACATAAAACCAAATGAATCTTATAAGCAGACTTCAGAAAAATGAAGATCTGTGAGTAACATAATCGCATTTTAACAACAATCTAATGAATGAGAAACATTAGATGTATCGTATTTTGATATAAGATGATTTTCGCTTGTCAACACATTATATGTGTATGGCTGGCTGCACCACTCGGGAGCCCAGAACTAGTTTAAAAATGTGCGTCCCGGGGCCCATTACTGTCCTACGCCTAGAGCCCCGGACTCACTAACTCCACCCCAAAGGCTCTACTCTGTGTTGAAAGATCTTCAGCATAACTAACATGTGATGTCAGTGAAATTCTATGATAGTTTAAACCAGGGGCGTCAAACTCAGCCACTAAAAAGGCCATATTAAAACATCTCAACAGATCTGTGGACCAGCTGTGTTATTTCATTTTTACTTAACTGTTTGACCCCAGTTGGCCATTGTTTGTTCAAAATGTGTCGAAACTGCAACAGCAAAAAATATGCACTGCATACTTGAATGATTCAAAAATGTTTTCAAAAATTCTTTAAACGTCCCCAATGTACAGCGGGTTTACTAAAACTGCCCACTCGCTTGAACTGGACACCTGGACTCATTTTTTGTTTGTTTGTTTTTGTGGTGCTGTCCCATAGATCGTTGCTGGGGAGGGGGTAGGAGCACACTTTATGCTGCAGTGCATGCTGGGAACTGTAGTATATAGTCTGAAAAAGGCTAATATTTATAAAAACTAAAAATATTTTGCGGGCCGAATAGGATTGTGCCACGGGTCCTGACTTGGCTTACGGGCCTTGTGATCGACACATGGGGTGTAAACACTCTCTGGTCTCCTTTCTTTGCTACTGGAGTATAAACTCTTCCAATCTGCTGGCCATTGCATGGCTTTCCAGCATAATATCGTCAACACATTAACCCCTTAAAATCCCAGGATTATTGCATATTAAGGCTTATTATTCAGTAAATACAGGGACTTCAATGCAAATCAAGCTATTCTTAGGTTATAGGAGTGTGTAATAAAACTTTAGGCCCTGGACCTTTAAATCTGCTGTTGTTGCAGTATTGGTCATTATCATTTCTGGCAGCTCTCTGGAATTCATTGCTTATTTCTCTTAAGAATGATGTTTCCGAACTGGTCATCTGAGTTTCACCTTGTAAAGCCGGCCTATCTGTTTGTACTGTCTAGTGTAATTGGACCTTGTGTAGGTCCTGTATTTGAGTCCCACTGCACCTCCTCAGAGCTCTAACACACCTGATTCAGCTCCCGAAAGGTCTGATTATCGCAGCTGAATCAGGTGTGTGAGAGCAGAGAGGAGAGGAACTGTTACAGTGACATATCAGAGTTTTCCAGGCACAGACACAGAAGGGTGTTTTAAACCCTTCGTAATCTACAGTTATTACTGTTTTTAACCATGTTGCCTAAAATATAATGGCTTCATGTAGTTACATTTTAAATGACATTCACACACATTTTGCGTTCTGTTTTGACACATTTGAGTCGTCGCTTTTTTATTTCAGGGTTAAAACGTCACACGAATGTGGCCAAAATGTATTTCTGCAAGACTGAAATCATAATAAAACATCACTTCTATCTACAAACACAACTTCGGGACGGGTTCAAAGTTTAGTATCTGCACTCTCAACACAGGTTCTACATTTGTTTCAATGAGCTACTAGTGAGACATAATTCACATCACATTATAACATATTTTTATTAAGGCTAATGACAACTGTGGCTTATAAAAGGTAATTAGAGGTTTGCTAGACGGTGCTGTTACCTAATGCTAATTTTTCATTGAAAGCTATTGGGGGGAAAAAGCTAAAAGCAACTGTATGTCAATATCTTTTACTGTGCAATCGTCAAAGTTATTAAATCATCGTAATATCTTAAAAACATAGCATAAACAGTGGGACTGGATTACACAGGGAGGTGTTTTAAACACTCCCTCAAACATTCCCACAGTTTCTATTTAAAGCTCAGCTGCTACCGGCCTCAACGCATCCACTTTGATATCTGAGCATCAGAGCTACTCAACACATAATTAACTTCACAAAACATCCTGGACACACAGCCGTGTTCATTTCACTGCTGAAGAGCTCCATGTACTGTGGGAAGGTAAACGAACAGCTACCATCACACTTAGTGTAACAGGAAGGTGTAAAACAATGTAAAACACAGTGTTATGCTGGTAAAAATCCTATTCAACCTAATAAGAAACTGTATAACACGAGTCAGTTTCTCATTAGGTTGAATGAATAACCGACTCTAAATGTAGGTATTGTGATATAAACTGAGTCTGTTCTACAGTTTCTCATTAGGCTGAATGAATAACTGACTCTAAATGTAGGTATTGTGATATAAACCGAGTCTGTTCTACAGTTTCTCATTAGGCTGAATGAATAACCGACTCTAAATGTAGGTATTGTGATATAAACCGAGTCTGTTCTACAGTTTCTCATTAGGCTGAATGGATAACCGACTCTAAATGTAGGTATTGTGATATAAACCGAGTCTGTTCTACAGTTTCTCATTAGGCTGAATGAATAACTGACTCTAAATGTAGGTATTGTGATATAAACTGAGTCTGTTCTACAGTTTCTCATTAGGCTGAATCTGACTTTTGACTATGTTCTTTAAGGCTTATATATAAACTAGCAATATTTGCCAGGAAAAGTTACTGATTGATGCTGTTTTCCGATAGGCTGACCAAACAGATGGATTGGACCAATGGCATCTGTCGTTATGGCAACAGGGTGGATTGCTGCTGGGGCTGGACACGAGAGAGCTGGGGGCAGTGCAGACGTGAGCATAAACACACATACACACACTTGCATACATACACACAGCGTTGGGATGCATCAGAATACAAATATTGGGATTACAAATTTATCCCATGTTTCATTTAGAAATGACAGTAATAAGAATGACGTTAGTTTTTACATTTTTGGGAGAATAATTTTAAAATATTTATCCAGTAAATTAAAAATAAACATGCATTTTATAAACAAAGAAAATGTCTGAACAGTACTTGTTTATAACCATTTTAGATCAGCACATAGTGTAGAAATGCTTGTTAGACAACCTTAACAAACCAGGTGTTTAAAAACGCTGAAGTTTCTGCTGAAGCCTGAGTAGACTGATAAATCAATGTGATCAGTTATTAATCTCAGTGTTACTGAGCTCTGCTGAGTGATGATAAATCATATTCGTTATTAATCTCAGTGTTACTGAGCTCTGCTAAAGCCTGAATGGACTGATAAATCAATATGATTATCAGTTATTAATCTCAGTGTTACTGAGCTCTGCTAAAGCCTGAGTAGACTGATAAATCAATGTGATGATCAGTTATTAATCTCAGTGTTACTGAGCTCTGCTAAAGCCTGAGTGGACTGATAAATCAATATGATTATCAGTTATTAATCTCAGTGTTACTGAGCTCTGCTAAAGCCTGAGTAGACTGATAAATCAATATGATCAGTTATTAATCTCAGTGTTACTGAGCTCTGCTAAAGCCTGAGTGGACTGATAAATCAGTGTGATAATCAGTAATCTCAGTTTTTCTGAGCTCATATATATAATTGTATAGAATTTCTACAACTCGTCTTTTTTCGTTTAATTTTGTTTCCATGTTAAATTCAGTAAATAAACAGTAATTGTGCATTGAAACGTATGAGTGTTCCCTTGTAAAGGATCTGTTAACTTAGAAAATCAACAACACATGCATATACCGGGGGTGCCCAGACTTTTTCACACGACTATAAATCGCAGGCATACACAGGTAATTTTTTAAACACACGCCTGCTGACCGTTGTCCTGTTCCTGCAGCTGTGTGTGAGCTGGGCTGTAAGCATGGTGAGTGTGTGGGGCCGGATCAGTGCCGCTGTCACCACGGATACACCGGCAAGACCTGCAACCAAGGTAGGAGTGTGTGTGTGTGTGTGGGGGGAGGGGGGTGGGTGGGTGGTGAGCTTGGCAGACTCTGTAATAATGTGCTTATGGACACCTGCAACAATAAAACACACACACACTGTTTTCTCATGTACAGAGCTGTAGTAATTAACCCCTTAAAGTCCAGGGGCCGGTCGTAATTGGACCGTAACATTCTGGGCGTAACCACTGCACCAGCTGGACACAAGCTGAACATGGTTCACGGCCCACTCAACCTACCACACACAAGAACGTTTCACCAGCACGATCACTTCAAATGCAATCTAATGCAACACAATACTTGCTGTAGCCTGTAGAATTTCACTCGACGGCATAATCAACACAATAAACAACAAAAAAGTTTGTAATTCTGTTTGTAGTCATTTTTCCGTGATCAGTTTTATGCAGATTTTAACCACTAAAATGTTGAACGAGACACTTAAGGGCCCGGATAGTCCAGAATTTGGATTAGTAGCCGTCCTGTGCTGTAGCGCACTGTCTGGTGGAAAAGCACAGGGGTCAATCTAAGTGTAAATATCCACATCTCACATCCACATCTGTCCCAGACGTCCATTCCCTCACTCAGCCTGGCTGCCCTGTGGGAGAATCCCCCGTATATCTGTCCAGTCTGCTGACATTACTGTGGTGTTTTCATCATCACCATGCAGATGTGTAAACATTATGACCAGTCAGGGAGCCTGTCGGACTGGGCTAGTGGCGGGGGGGGGTGGTCAGTTAGAGTGAATAATGTGTCTGTGCGCGATGAAGATGATGAAGATGATGAAGACGATGAGTTTAATTTGTCTGAGCTGGATGCTGTGAGGGGAGCAGTGAGCACTAAGCTCATCCCTCAGAGACGGCAGTCAATAAAGTCTATAACGTGACTGATGTAATGCGTCCTTAGAGATCTATTACTCACACGTGTGGACCGGATTCCACTCATAGTCCAGTTTTCCTTTTTTTTGGGATGTATTTTCTGCTCCAGTGCAGCCGAGTGAACTCATCGGCTCATAAACAGAAAATACGCCAGAATTAATTCCAGTTGGATGTTATGTTGAAGTAAAGTCTGTATGTGCGGACTTGACTGAATAGCGATGGTTGGTTTGGTTATATTTTTTAGTGTAATTTTTTCATCCATGAGTTGAATCTGATGTGTTTAAGCCACAAGAGGCCACTAGGGAGTATTACGGCTAGTTACCACCAGACGTTTAGGCAGACTCCATGGCCAAAGATATGTTTTTATGAGAACTCATGATTTGACCCTGAACTCTGGAAATCAGCTATCTTGGCTCACATTGTTGTGTACATCATAACCATTAGCGCGCTAGCTTGTTTGCATTATTAGGCTAGCTGACATGTATATTTGGCCTGTACATTCAGTTAAACTGATTATTACAGAGAGAGGCCATGAGGCTAAGATTTTCTGGATTGTTATCTTGAGATAACAGGTTAACTATCTTGTGATCTCAAGATAACAAAGTTGTTGTCTTGTGACTGTGAGTTAATTATCTTGTGATCTCAAGAAAACAACCTTCACAAGATAACACAAGATAATTAACTGGTTATCTCAAGATAACAAGATAACAACTCCAGACTTACGTAGATTATATATGGAATGTAATAAATATTCTGAATCATAGTTTAGGCTGAGCTGTATGTTTGTTTGTTAAAACAGGTTCACTCAAATCCCCAAAGTGCTCAGTTCATCAGCGCCTGATATCTTGCAAGTTAAATTTAGGCCATAAGCTGCGTCCCAATTCAGGGGCTGCGTCCTTCAGAGGCTGCATTTGAAGGCCGACTGCGTCACAGTGGCGTGACTAGGCTGTCCGGTTTCAAAGCCTCCTTTACATGCGGCCGAGAAACGTGTCCTTCTTTTCCATGGCAACGAAGGATCCAACAGGATCTGAATTGGGACACGGCGATAGAGACTGGTTTAAAAACGTTTTCAGATTATTTAACTTATTTCTAAATATTTTTACTAATTAATTTTATTAAGTGAAACTGGCTGCACTGATAATCTGAGCGCAAGTCAAATGATTTGCTGGGCTTCAGGTTACATACATACATGACTGCTGATACAACGTCACCACTTTACTGTGCTAGCTTGCTAATTAGCATACCAAAGCCTACACGGATAACAACAAGGAAAAGAAAGGCACTACAGCACAGCTATACACCAAGTTAGCATGCTAAAGGCTACACGGCTAACAACAAGGAAAAGAAAGGCACTACAGCACAGCTATACACCAAGTTAGCATGCTAAAGGCTACACGGCTACCGACAAGGAAAAGAAAGGCACTACAGCGCAGCTATACACCAAGTTAGCATGCTAAAGGCTACACGGCTAACAACAAGGAAAAGAAAGGCACTACAGCGCAGCTATACACCAAGTTAGCATGCTAAAGGCTACACGACTAACAACAAGGAAAAGAAAGGCACTACAGTGCAGCTATACACCAAGTTAGCATGCTAAAGGCTACATGACTAACAACAAGGAAAAGAAAGGCACTACAGTGCAGCTATACACCAAGTTTATAGCCAGACACAAAGCAGTTACTCACTATTTTATATATGTTATGTTTAAACTTCTCAAGAAAACTGCATTGCAATGTTTACATGGCTAGCCGATTAGCTCGCTGAGGCTAGCCTAGCTGAAAGGGATGTTGTTCTGAGTGAATAATCTGCTCCTCACTGTCCCCTTTTCCCCTAACAGATCTGTATTATTCTCGATAACCAGGCTTATATCCTCCTGTAATCTACGGTACTTTTACTGTAAATCCACCATTTTTACTGTAGTTTTCCATTCTGTAACCAACCTTTCTGTACCGTATTACTCTCCACTGCCTGCTGAATGAATAAGGCAGAAGGTGCTTTTAACGTAGTTTTGCTGGAACATCTGGAGCTGAGCTCCTCTGTTCATCTGTGAGTCATGACCGCTTTACGTTTCTTCACAGCTCATAAGTAAGTGCACCCCCGACTCGGCCTAACCTTTCAGCCCGATGACTTCACAGCCTTTTCTCTTTCAGGGGATTTATAGTGTTGCAGGTTTACTTTGAGTTTCACTTTAACCGCCCGGCTCTAAGTGAGTGTTACGGATTAGCATTAGCAAACCTGTGGAACAGCTGCCTGGAAAGAGGTAATTAGCAATTTGTCGCTCTCACATCAAAACCAGCTCCGTTCGTTTTTGTTCTTTTTACACCGTATGAAAACACCAGCTGCTCTGAGTACTGTGTGAACATCACATGATGAATGGATGAATAAAAACACTCTAAACGTGCTGTAGAGCCTCATTATGCTGAAGTTCAGGCAGGTTAGGGATGTTCTCTCCTGCTCCTGTACAGCTGCTCAGCCTCCTCAGGTCAACATGTAGTCCTTTAGGACTTAAATGTGATTTATAAAATGATTTATTAAAACCACAGAGGCCCTTTAATCTTAGAGAACATGAGGTTTAATTACAGCACTCCCAAATTATTAACACTATTATTAGCTTTACTGAACAACTGTAAAGGGAATTTGTTTAGCAGCCGATTCATTTACTATCAGATCGAAATACGTTTTTATATTTTCTTTTCTGTAGTTCTCTCTCTTTCGCTCTCTCTCTCTTTCGCTCTCTCTCTCTCTTTCGCTCTCAGTCTCTCTCTCTCGGTCTCTCTCTCTGCTTCTTTTTTCTCTCTTTCTCTTGCTCTTCTCTCTCTCTTTTGCTGTCTCTCTTTCTCTCTCTCTCTTGCTCTCTTCGCCTCTCTCTTTTTTCTCTCTCTCTGCTTCTTTTTCTCTCTCTCTTTCTTTTCCTCTCTCTCTGCTTCTTTTTCTCTCTCTCTTTCTTTTCCTCTCTCTCTGCTTCTTTCTCTCTCTCTCTCTCTTTATGCTTCCTTTTCTCTTTCTCTCACTTTCCTTCTCTCTCTTTCACTCTCTCTCTTTCTCTTGCTCTCCCCCTCTCTCTTTCTTTCTCTCTCTGCTTCTCTCTCTCTCGCTCTTTCTCTCTCTCTCTCTCTCTGCTTCCTTTTCTCTCTCTTTCCCTCAATGTCTTTCTCTCTCTTCCTCTTCCTCTCTTCCCCTCTCTCTTTTTGTTCGTCTCTATCTCTCTGCTTCTTTTTCTCTCTCTTTCGCTCTCTCTTTTTTCACTCTCTTCCCCCTCCCTCTCTCTTTCTCTTTCTCTCTCTCCCCCCTCTAGCTGTCTACTCACGTCTCCTTCTCTCTCTCTCTCTCTCTCTCTGCTTCTCTCTCTCTTCCTTTTTCTGTCTCTCTTTCTCTGCCCCGCTCTCTTTCTCTGCTTCATTTTCTCTCTCTTTCCCTCTCTCTCTTTCTCTTGCTCTCTTCTCCCTCTCTCTTTGTTCATATCTATCTCTCTGCTTATTTTTCTCTTTCGCTCTCTGTTCCTCTCATTCTCCTTCTCTCTCTTTCTCTTTTTCTCTCCCTCCCCCCTCTAGCTGTCTCTCTCACCTCTCTCTCTCTCTCTCTCTCTCTCTCTCTCGCTGTTAATTAAACCTGTGTAAAGCTCAGAGCCGGGGGCTGTTCTTTCCTCCATAGGCTGAAAGAGGGATAAATGAGTGGGAGGAGTGAACAACAGCGGGGTCTCGGGGGGGTCCCTGAGACAAACACTGCTGGATCGACCGCACTCGTTTAAATCACTGCTACTCCTGAACTCGGAGGGTTTGGCTGATGAGGATGTTTCTCTGTTCTGGTCATCATGAAATGTTAAATCTGACTTTCCAAACAATGAAAATGAAAAACGACAAAACTGGAGATGGAAGGTTTTCAGGTGACGGAACCGTCAGAGAAAACGAGAAAACACACCCTCACACACACACACACACACACACACACACACATACACACCTCACACACACACACACACACCTCACACACACACACACACACACACACACACACACACCTCACACACACACACAGACACACACACACACACAGACACACATACCTCACACACACACACACACACAGACACACACCTCACACACACACACACACACACACCTCACACACACACACACACATACCTCACACACACACACACACACACCTCACACACACACACCCTCACACACACACACATACCTCACACACACACACACATACCTCACACACACACACCCTCACAAACACACTCACACACACATACCTCACACACACACACCCTCACAAACACACTCACACACACATACCTCACACACACACACATACCTCACACACACACACATCCTCACACACCCCCTCTCACACACACTCTGTAAACAGAGTCATTCAGAGTGGTTGTACATGTATTTGCCCTGGAAAAAAATACAATTTTAATCTGTAATCATGACATGGAAGAGTGCCTTGGTTTGAAGTAAACCTTTTAGTTAAATATTAAATTGTAAAGAGACCCTGACTGTGAGAAAGATTTCTTATGAATCCCATCATTTGTTTTCAGCATAATTAACTGGTTGAGTTGTAAACAGAGTCATTCAGAGTGGTTTGGTGTGAAACGCTCTGTTCTAGATAAACTTACAGTCAGAACTGTTCACAGTGGTGGTGATAGGAACCAGACGTCCACCTCTAAAAGCTCCCTCACAGAAAGTTACTACATGAAATGGTTATGAATTCACTGCCTGATGACTGAGACACTGTTTTATGATAGTTTTGAGATGATTTTGGTCTAAAACATTTTTAAGTGGGTGGAGACACACAAAGCAAAATAGTCAGAGTTTCCATTATTTTTCCATCATCAATATTCCATATAAACCTCAGAGGATCCATGTAGGTTCACTGGTGGTTTTGGATAGTAAATGAAATGGCTATATTTGTTTACATCTTAACAATTTAATTATGCAGAAATGTATAAAATTTGGTAGAAGCTCATCAGTGTAGATTTACAGTTGGCTGCTGTTTGGGCCATTTTCCTGTTATTATTAATGATATTATGAGGTTCTCCAAGCTTTTGCACAAGGTTGTATGATTTCTAATAGTTTATATTGTTTATTTGTTTGAGTTATTTAAGGATTTTAATGTCAGGCTTCTGGACTATTTGCCTGCTGGTCAACACTGCAACCTACCTGATAAATGCATCAGTAATAAACAAGCAAAGGATACATAGATCATACACTAATGCGCTAATACGCTGATGTGGTGTCTCTTCTTATTAACTCTATTAATCTCTCTCTCTCTCTCTCTCTCTGTAGATGTAAATGAGTGTGGATTGAAGCCCCGGCCGTGTAAACACCGCTGTATGAACACAGTGGGCAGTTATAAATGTTACTGTCTGAACGGCTACATGATGATGAGAGACGGCACCTGCAGGAGTGAGTCAATTCAATTCACTTCAGTTTCATTCAATTCAATTAAATCCAAGTACATTCAGTTCAGTTCATTTCAGTTCAGTAGAGAATTCATTTGAGTTCACTTTGATTCAATTTACTTTAGTTCAGGTCAATCCAAGTCAATTCAGTTGAATTCAATTCATTTCAGTTCTGTTTTCTTAGGTTCTGTTCAATTCAGTTTGATTCAGTTCAGTTCAATTCAATTCCATTCAATTTAGTTCAGTTCATTCATTCAGTGACATCTATTAAAGCAGTGTCACATTAAATTTCTGTCATAATGACTGTGTGTGTGTGTGTGTGTGCGTGTGTGTGTGTGCGTGTGTGTGTGTGTGTGTGTGCGTGTGTGTGTGTGTAGACGCACATACGTGTGCCATGGCTAACTGTCAGTATGGCTGTGCTGTGATGAAGGGTGAGGTCACGTGTCAGTGTCCGTCGCCAGGGTTACGCCTGGGTCCAGACCGCAGGACATGTGTAGGTATGTCACACTTCATCAGCATGATGATATACAGCTATACATCCCATTAATGCTAAGGTTAGGTAAATATTGTTATTGCAACTTAATTCTGTGTATTTTTATTAGAACTTCAGAATGTATTAGTATTTTCTCGGTCATTTTAGGATCATCTACAGCTCCGTACATCATGAACACATCTATCTTCTACAGCTACAGCTTCCAACTCTTTGTTTGAAAGTTGTACAGTATTAGTATCATATTAGAAACATATTGTATGTACATATTGTACATACCTGCAACAAAATAGGCTTTATATGATTGAAAACACTGATTCTAAGCTTTGTGAATGGCAGTATAGGAAGTCAAAGCCTCATGTCCACTGAGGTGTCTGGCATGTGAACCTCCGTCTTATGCAGCCAAATGCTCCAGTGTCGCTGATCCTGTTTTCTCAAAAATCCTGCACAACCTAAAAATCCTCCAGTTCTGCCTTCAGACTGTGATTAATGGGTTCGGCTGTCAGCTGTTGAGTTTAAAAATGAATTAACTGCTCTGGGATTCTGTCGGGTCTGAGCTGAAACCTGACATCCAGACAAGAGAGGCTTCAGAAGCCAAAGGGCCAAAAAGACACTGAGTGAAAAACATTTAGTTATTAAACTCAGACTGAAAAACAGCACAACTGAGGCAGAGTCAAAGACAATTAGTTATTTTCACTTAGAAAATCAATAAATCAACATTTGAGGGATGGGGTATTCAAACTTTTGCATATGACTGTGTATCGTGTGTGTCTAGACAGAGACACAGACAAACTGGCAGATAAACTGACAGATAGTATTTATCCATATGGCACTTGTTGTTTTTAATGAAACTTTGAATGAATGACAACAGCAGAGCTAAAACCGTAAAGTCACATATCCATCTCTTAATTTCCTATCGTCCTGATTATACATACACATTTTACATTATTAGACATATAGACATGATTTTGTGTCTCCTCAGATATTGACGAGTGTGTGACGGGAGAGGCCAGGTGTCCCAGATTTAGGAAGTGTGTGAACACGTTCGGCAGCTACATCTGCAAATGCCACAAAGGCTTCGAGCTGCGCTACATCAACGGCAAATACCAGTGCACAGGTCAGAGAACAGAAAGAAAACCCCTGACACCGTACATACATGCACTTTATAACATCATGTAACACCATATAACATTAAACAACACCATATAACATTACATAACACCATATAACAACCTATAACACCATAACACTATATACAGTCATATAACACCATATAACATTACATAACACCATATAACATTACAGAACACCATATGACATTACATAACACCATATAACATTATAGAACACCATATAACATTACATAACACCACATAACAACCTATAACAACGTAACACTATATACAGTCATATAACACCATATAACATTACATAACACCATATAACATTATAGAACACCATATGACATTACATAACACCACATAACAACCTATAACACCGTAACACTATATACAGTCATATAACACCATATAACATCATATAACACCAGACATTATATAACACCATATAACAACCAATAACACCATAACACTATATACAATCATATAACATCACATAAGACCAGACAACATTATATAACACCATATAGCAACCTATAACACCATAACACTATATACAATCATATAATATCATATAAGACCAGACAACATTATATGACACCATATAAAAACCTATAACACCATAACACTATATACAATCATAAAACGTCATATAAAAATATACAACACCAGATAACATTAACTAACACTATATAAACACCATATAACACCAGATAACATTATCTTACACTATATAACACCATATAACACCAGATAACATTATCTTACACTATATAACACCATATAACAACCTATAACATCGTAACACTATATACAGTCATAAAACAACTTATAACACTATATAACATCATATAAGACCAGACAACATTATAGAACACCATATAACAATCTATAACACCATAACACTATGTACAATCATATAACATCATATAAAAACATACAACACCAGATAACATTAACTAACACTATATAACACCATATAACAACCTATAACACCATAACACTATATACAATCATATACCCACCATATAAAACATATAACACCATATAACATCATATAACATTACATAACACCAACCAACATCCTATAACACTATAACACTACATACAATCATATAACACCATATAACATTATACAACACCATATAATAACCTATAACACCAGATAACATTATATAATGCTATATAATTTTATAATTATATGGTGTCATTGCTTTCTCTCACACTCTCTCTCTTGCTTTCTTTCTTTCTTTCTTTCTTTGTGTATATGTGTGTGTGTGTGCGCACGCGTGCGTGTGTGTGTGTGTTTAGATAAGAGTGAGCGCCCTCTCTGTCACGACAAGTTGAGCTCCAAGAAGTGCAAATGTAAACCCGGGCACCCACAGCAAGGACTGCAGACGTAAGTGTGCATGAGAGAGAGAGAGAGACACAGAGAGAGAGAGAAAGTCCGAGAGAGAGAGAAGAGAGATTTTTCTCCATGTCTCTATTGCTTTTTTACTTCTTTATAAATGTAATTTATGTAAACCATTTTCATTATTTTCATTTCATTATTTACCGTCGCCCCAGACTCAGGCTTTTCATCTTAAAATATGAAAAACGATTTCAGTCGTCACAGTTCTTCTTTATTGATCCTCTAAAGAAAAAAAGCGAAATACATGTAAACATTTCAATATTCAGTCTTTGAGAGTCATTTCTGTTCATGTTTACAACTCTCTAAGCTGCTGGAACTACTTTTCTACTGGAAGAATTATAAACATAGGCAATATTTAAAACGATGTTTGGGGTTTCTTTGCTCAAGTTTACTGTCAAAAAACACATGAGGTTGTGTGGTATTGTGAATAACATCAGGGCTACAGCGGGCCAAATCACAGACGTGATATTGTCTACCATAACACACTCCCTCTTATATTATTGGATTAATTGCAACCTGTAATGTATTCTGTTATTTTTAGCCCTTATTAAAGTGACTATTGAGCCAGCCAGACCAGCTACAACAGCAAAATCTACAACAAAGATCACCACGACAACAATAACCACAACTACAACCCCTCCAACAACAACAACCAAGAGACCTACCACCACCGCGACAACCATTGCCACGACACCTCCCACCACAACAGTCACTTCACCAACTCCAACTACTCCTCCAACAACAGTTCCCACAAGTGTTGCTACGACAACAATTCCAACCACTGTAGCTACTACAATTCCAACCACTGTAGCTACTACAATTCCAACCACTGTCGCTATGACAACAGTTCCAACCACTGTTGCTACTACAATTCCAACCACTGTTGCTACAACAGTTCCAACCACTGTCACTACAACAGTTCCAACTACTGTTGCTACAACAACAGTTCAAACCACTGTTGCTGAGACAACCATTCCAACAACTCTTGCTATGAAAACAACTATTCCAACCACTGTTCCAACAACACCTGTACCAACCACGACTAGAAAACATACAACAATCGCCACAACTACCTCCACAACTGTTACCATGACAACCACCACCATCACAACAACAGTCATTCCAACAACTCCTCCAGCCCCTCCAACACAAGCAGCCCCGTCTATGAGCCCAATGATCACCACCACACTGGATAACCACATCCAGAAGGAGATAACTCAGAGACCCCGCGGAGACGTCCACAGTAAGAGCGCACGTGTACTACTAATACGTCCCATATCTATTACGTATATGTAGGTAATTATGTGTAATAGGAGTATGTCTCCTATGTACTATGTTTGTATGTTTATATATATGTAATAATACGCCCCATATGTATTACATGTATTATTGAAAACCTATTATCTTGTTTTCTTAATTGTAAAAACACCATATATCATCAGTTCAGATGCAAAAAAAAAGCAAGAAAAAGTGTCTGTAAATAACAAGAATTTTCTAAGCCTCAGCCTAAACCTAACCTTAATCTTAATCTCAGGTCACTACACATGGTGCACATACACACACACACACACACACACACACACACACACACACACACTCACTTTATGTGTATGCGATAGCATTATGAACCTTATAAGGAGTCAGTGATGCTGAGAGCAGCTGGCACCTCAGAGGATCTGGCAACCCTCACAGACTTAACTGCTTATGCTTTAGCTGGGCATTAATGTAAATCTTGCTTCAGCAGCATGGAAAAAACATACTCATATAACCCCCCCCCCTCACCACCCAAACTCCCTGTACAGTGTCAGACTGCTCTCACTATTTGGGTTTAGTCTCTAATTTTAACCTCACTGCTGGCTGCTGATGTGCACTCAGTAACTGTCTGACTGTGTACTGTGAACTCTTGTCTCTGCAGTTCCGAGGAACCGTGGTGAGAACAGTGTGTTTGATTTGGACTTCGATATAGAGCTGGGGAACACGGCGGAGTACGCACGAGATGATCCCGGTAAATCTCCATCCAGCCAAGAGATTAGCACCCCAACATTCACATAATACAGCTCTAAAAGCCTCTAAAGAGCAGAGTGTGTGTGTGTGTGTGTGTGTGTGTGTGTGTGTGTGTGTGTGTGTGTAGGTGCAGGGTCTTTGAGCTGCTCTTTTGATCAGGGCATTTGCAGGTGGATGACTGACCAGGAGGGAGATGTGCGCTGGGAGACAGTCAGTGATCCAGCAGGTAAAACACAGCCAGCACAATTACACCTTCTTTGCACGGTCACTTCACACAATCACACCTTCTTTAAACAGTCACCCCAAATAGTTACACCATTTTAGTCGCCCCACACGGTTACATCTTTACAGTCACCCCACACAGTTCCACCATTTTACAGTCACCCCACACAGTTACATCTTTACAGTCACCAACACAGTTACATCATTTTACAGTCACCCCACACAGTTACATCATTTTACAGTCACCCCACGCAGTTACATCTTTACAGTCACCCCACACAGTTACACCATTTTACAGTCACCCCACACAGTTACATCTTTACAGTCACCCCACACAGTTACATCATTTTACAGTCACCCCACGCAGTTACATCTTTACAGTCACCCCACACAGTTACACCATTTTACAGTCACCCCACACAGTTACATCTTTACAGTCACCCCACACAGTTACACCATCTTTAAACAGTCACCCCAAATAGTTACACCATTTTAGTCACCCCACACAGTTACATCTTTACAGTCACCAACACAGTTACATCATTTTACAGTCACCCCACACAGTTACACCATTTTACAGTCACCCCACACAGTTACATCTTTACAGTCACCAACACAGTTACATCATTTTACAGTCACCCCACACAGTTACATCTTTACAGTCACCCCACACAGTTACACCATTTTACAGTCACCCCACACAGTTACACCATCTTTAAACAGTCACCCCAAATAGTTACATCATTTTACAGTCACCCCACACAGTTACATCATTTTACAGTCACCCCACACAGTTACATCATTTTACAGTCACCCCACACAGTTACATCTTTACAGTCACCCCACACAGTTACACCATTTTACAGTCACCCCACACAGTTACACCATCTTTAAACAGTCACCCCAAATAGTTACACCATTTTACAGTCACCCCACACAGTTACATCTTTACAGTCACCCCACACAATTACATCTTTACAGTCACCCCACACAGTTACATCTTTACAGTCACCAACACAGTTACAGCATCTTTAAACAGTCACCCCACACAGTTACATCTTTACAGTCACCAACACAGTTACAGCATCTTTACAGTCACCCCACACAGTTACATCTTTACAGTCACCAACACAGTTACAGCATCTTTACAGTCACCCCACACAGTTACATCTTTACAGTCACCAACACAGTTACAGCATCTTTAAACAGTCACCCCAAATAGTTACACCATTTTACAGTCACTGCACACAGTTACACCATTTTAGTCACCCCACACAGTTACACCATTTTACAGTCACCCCACACAGTTACACCATTTTACAGTCACCCCACACAGTTACACCATCTTTAAACAGTCACCCCAAATAGTTACACCATTTTACAGTCACCCCACACAGTTACACCATTTTACAGTCACCCCACACAGTTACATCTTTACAGTCACCCCACACAGTTACATCTTTACAGTCACCCCACACAATTACACCATCTTTAAACAGTCACCCCAAATAGTTACACCATTTTACAGTCACCCCACACAGTTACACCATTTTACAGTCACCCCACACAGTTACACCATCTTTAAACAGTCACCCCACACAGTTACACCATCTTTAAACAGTCACCCCACACAGTTACACCATTTTACAGTCACCCCACACAATTACATCTTTACAGTCACCCCACACAATTACATCTTTACAGTCACCCCACACAGTTACATCTTTACAGTCACCCCACACAGTTACACCATTTTACAGTCACCCCACACAGTTACATCTTTACAGTCACCCCACACAGTTACATCTTTACAGTCACCCCACACAGTTACATCTTTACAGTCACCCCACACAGTTACACCATTTTACAGTCACCCCACACAGTTACATCTTTACAGTCACCCCACACAATTACATCTTTACAGTCACCAACACAGTTACATCTTTACAGTCACCCCACACAGTTACATCTTTACAGTCACCCCACACAATTACATCTTTACAGTCACCAACACAGTTACATCTTTACAGTCACCCCACACAGTTACATCTTTACAGTCACCCCACACAATTACATCTTTACAGTCACCAACACAGTTACATCTTTACAGTCACCCCACACAGTTACATCTTTACAGTCACCCCACACAGTTACACCATTTTACAGTCACCCCACACAATTACATCTTTACAGTCACCCCACACAATTACATCTTTACAGTCACCCCACACAGTTACATCTTTACAGTCACCCCACACAGTTACATCTTTACAGTCACCCCACATAGTTACACCACTTTACAGTCACCCCACACAATTACATCTTTACAGTCACCCCACGCAATTACATCTTTACAGTCACCCCACACAATTACATCTTTACAGTCACCCCACACAGTTACATCTTTACAGTCACCCCACACAGTTACACCGTCTTTAAGCAGTCACCCCAAATAGTTACACCATTTTACAGTCATCCCAAACAGTTAAATCTTTACAGTCACCCCGACACAGTTACACCATCTTTAAACAGTCACCCCAAATAGTACACCATTTTACAGTTACCCTACACTATATTTAGTCACCCCAAACAGTTACACCAACTATATGGTCACCCCACACAGTTACATAGTCACCCTACACAGTTACACTATCTTTACAGTCAACTCACACAGGTAGACCATATTTACAGTAAAGTCACCCAGTTATACCAAATTTAGTCATCTCATATAGTTACAACTTCTTTACACAGCCACCCCACACATTTACTCCAACTTTACAGCCCCCCCACCCAGTTACATCTTTACACAGTCGACCCACAGTTACACCATTTTTACAGTCAACCCACATAGTTACACCAACTTTACAGTGACCACTCACAATTGCATCATCTTTTACATAGTCATCCCATGCTTGTACAACAACAACTTTACACAGTTACTGGACACTTTTACCATTGCTACACAGTCACTGCACAGAGAACCATAATCACCCCAACACAGTTACATCACCTGAAGTCACCCTCACAGTTACACCAACTTTACAAGAACTCACTCACTTTGTGTTTTAACAGTTTTGTTCAACACAAAGCTACTTTGTGTTTTAACAGTTTTGAACCAACTTTACATACAGTTACAACAATTTCACACTGAACACCTTCAGATTTTAACGTTTAACAGTGCTACATCAACTTTACACTGACTTTACACAACATCATTGATCAATGAAACAATGCAGAATCAGCTTTACCAATCTTTACCAAACTGCTGTCAAACATTGAACATGTGTGTTGTTATGCAACACAAGCACCGTTTCCTCATGTGCGAGAGTTAATGAATAAAGACAAGCGTTCCGCCTCGGAGGCTTCCTATTTACACCAAAGAACTCTCCGACTCTGCCCTTGTCGCTCCAAACTCCCAATTACAAGCACACACACACACATAAACACACACATGGTGATGTATTTCAGTACACAGTATCACTCCAGAGTGGATCAGCCAGGGCAGAGTAAACAGAGAGAGAGACTGAAAATGGCCGAGAGAGAGTGCAATTGAAAGCAACAGAGGTAAAGAGAGAGAGAGGGGCGAGAGATCACTTAAGCTAGCTGGGATCAACCGCAGTGCAGGCAGGGTTTAGTAATTCATAAAGGGATTTAGGGACAGAGAGTGAAACGGCACGGAGGAAGAGAGAGACAGAAGATGAAGAGCTGGAGAGAGAGAGACATTCTGAAGATTAGCTTTAAGAATGTATAGAAAAAAAGTTTTTCAAGTAGAGAAACAGTTTCATCCTCAGTGTTCTTTGCTCAGACGCTGCGGCTAATTCCCGTCTGCTGAGTCCCCCGGGAGCAGAGTGTGTGGAACAGAAACCGTCTCGCTTCAACCACAACTGTTCATCTTCATCATCAACAATCTGGGCTTCTGTGCTGCTACATAGAGCTGAAACTGAACCTTCCTTTAGGTCGCGTTTACATTGCAGGGCCAAAGTGGCATCTGATCTGATCTTTCGGCAAAAATGAAAGTCTTTGCCTGAATCTGTGTGAAAATGAATCGAAATCTTTTCAAAAAAGTTCTGAAACACTTTCATGTCGTCATGATCGTATAGAACTGTTGCTTTTTTTATATTATTTGAAAACAGCACTGCTTACATTGTGTCTCTGAGTGCGTTTACATGCACTTAATAATCCGATAACTGCAGAAAATCAGATTTTGTCTTTTGATAATGTGAAACTCCGGGCCTACGTGAGTCAGACAGTAATCGGATTTCTGCTTTGCAAACAGCCAATAAACTCACAGAAGAAGACGTGATGTAAATGTAATGTAAAACTCCATGGGGACCCCCACAAAGGTTCCTATAAGGTTTCATATTGAGGTGTATGTCTGTGTAGGACAACACATCATACAAAGACCTGAACACAGGACCCTGTGAACATGGCTACACTCTCGCTGGACACAGGACTAGCATAGCACTCTAAGCTCGGACTGCTTAGCTTGCAGTTTAGCAACACACCCGCAAAGCAGCAGTCACGAGGGAAGCGCTTTGCCTCGCTGTACCTTAAATGCAGCGTAAAGCTACTTGTTGTATAATGTTTTTAAACCCAGCATTACTCAATATAACATCATCTCTTCTGGTCCATTTGTTGTATTTGTCTCATTTAACTGATTCAAATCGGCCCTCACAGTGTTTGGTGAGAGTTCATGGCCACATTGGTCAGTAAAATGGATCAGCATGTGGAATTGATGTTTTCCTATCAGCACATAAAAGAAGCCCAGTGCTGCCGTTATTGGTGGATGCAGCGCAAATGTTTTCTGTGATACATTCAGAGCGCAATACACTTATTATTTAAATCAGATCGTCAATAAAAGGCAACAGAACTGTGAAGTATATTCCTATTCCTATGTTTGCTTGTTTAGAATGGTAGTAATTAATTTGTTTTATTTAAAAATCAAACATCATTATGAAATCCTGTTATTTAAGGAGCGAATAAAAGGCAGAAATAGCCGCACTGTAGTCTCAGATTTAAAGAGTTAACACTATGCCAGACCACCTTATCAGCACCAACACTACCTGAGTTAAGTCCTAAACTGTTCCAATGAATGAATCAATTCATTCACTAATGTTAATCACTTCCTCATTGTCCAGTTAATCAATTCCGGACTGACCTTCATCCTCAGGTGGGCGATATCTGACAATACCAGAGGGAACCACTAGAAGAAGTTTCAGAGGTGCTCGGCTTACCATTCCTCTAGCTCCTCCCACGAGTCCACCTCGGCAAGGAGGTGACCTGTGTCTGTCCTTCAGGCACCGCCTCCACGGTCATCACATCGGCTCCCTGCAGCTCTTTGTGAGGAAGGGGCGGAGTCACAGCCCTGCAATCTGGACCAGGACTGGTGGTCAAGGCTGGAGGCACACCCAGATCACCCTGTGGGGGCGGGGCCTAGAGAGTGTGAGTGCAGCAGAGGTGTTCAAATAAATATTTGTATATGACTTTTATGATGGTGAAACCTAGTTAACTTATTGTGTGACCTTTGACCTACTTGTTAACAATTCGGCTTAAATCAGATCAATTAATTAATTAGTGTTTAAAGGTTTGGTGGAGTAGCCAGACTGTACTGGTCACTCTATTGAAATGGTTCAAAACACATTTAGGACTTTTTAACTGACTTGGACTTTAAACTAAAGTCCTTCTGTTTTTGAGTGACCCTACATTTAATTATCTTTACTTTATTAAAACAAATGATTGAACGTTCCATTTTGTCACTATCGAAACAATCATAAGACTACTAAAACTTTACCAAATGTTTCGAAAGTGACAATTTTACAAAATTTTGAGTGGAACTTACTATCGCTAGCCAGTACTTGACTAGCAAACATAAATATGAACAGCTGTACACACAAACAAATCTTAATATTTTTCATTAAAACACAAAAATGTTTGAGAATTCGGTGTTTCGGTAGTGAAAAATTCTTAATGTTCCACACTGATTTTCAGACTGGTGATGCATTTACTTCAAAACAGTGGGATCTAACTGCTCACCATGTGGCCATGAGGGACAGGGATGCAGCCTCACTTCCTGCTCTAAAATGCAGGGGTGCGGCTAAAATAAGGCTCCGCCCACAGACTAAAACTCTCTGTGTAACGGTGGTGACAAGAAAATATAGGACAGCATTTTTTTGAACAAAGTTTTTTTTTATTTGAAAATTAAACTCTAAAAATTTAAATCTATTTTAAAAAGAAATCAACAATATCTTTTTTGAATAAAAGAAAAAAAAAAAGTAAAAAATGTAGGTATTGTGTTCACAAGTGCAAATTTAGGGGTTAGGGGATATAAACTACATCATTTATAGGGTATTGTCTATTGGGACGTGTCTGTCCCAATAGAAAGTACCCTATAAATGATGTAGTTTATATTAATTATTACTATCTCTATTAATGCCTTGGATTTAAAGAGATCATAACATAACATCCTTGTAACTATTTTATCTATTTGAATACTTAATTGTTTGTTTTAAGTAGTTTTTTTTTATCTCTCTAGGAAAAATTTCCACCTCATCTCTGGTTATCGATAACTGTTGGTGTTATTTGTGCATTTAAGGTGGTGTTAAAAGGAGAACGGAGGAGAGGGTGGAGTGGAGAGATCGCCGTCGATGACTTCAGCTTACGGAGAGGAGCCTGCAGTGATGCAAGCAGAAAGTAACACACGCACACATACAGCACTGCAGCAAAGTCAGAGACCACCCTTCAGTCAAACGGACAGTAAGTACAATATTAGATATAAGATAACCCACCTGGATAAAGACGGAGAAACACAACGTGGAAAAACAGGAGTTTCCAAAACTGAATCTACAGAGAAAATGTTCCTCCTAACAACCACTTGGAAGACCTGGTCGACCCCAAAACTGCCCCCATCAGATAAACAGCACTTAAAGCTTTCATCTCTGAGAGAGAGGAGAAAATCAAGCTGCTTCAGATCTGAAAACATCCACAGGTGTTTCTGTCCATCCTTCCACTGTGAGAAGACGACTCAGCGCTGTGGGTCTGAAAGGATGTGTAGCTGATCAAGAAGAACCTCACTGAGAAAAGGAGACGGACACATCAAACAAAGAAGCTGAACGATGGACTGACCACCCCAGAGTCCAGACCTCAACACCACTGAATGGGTTTGATTACTTAGGAAAATGATCAACCAGCTTCTCAGACTGAACTGTGGAGATTTCCTTTAAAAGTGTGAACAAGCTAAATACTGAAAAATGCAATATTATATTGAGTTGCTGAGTATTTTTCTGTTAAATATAAAATGAGTAGCTTGTACTTAATGGCTGTTTTGACTGGGACTTATATGAAGGGTGGTCTTTTGTCCAGTACTGTCCACACATACAGAACCACAGATATCAGGTCCTCAGGCTCACTTACACTTTCACTACTCAGCGTAAGGTTTGGACAGCTCTATATATTATATATTAACACTTTCGTATGGACTCCTGTGTGCAGTGTTTAATCAAACCTCTCAGTGACCGATCTATACGGCAGCTTCTCTGTGTGGTCACTGTTCTACACGTTGGCTGCTCTGTTCGCTAATCTTACTGGACAGTGACTCGCCTGCACGACTCTACAGCTGCTCATTATGCTCTACAAACGGAAAGAAATATCATCCGTTTTGACTCCGCACTGCTTCCTGTTGTCGGATTATTCCGTCCTTCTTTTCCATCTTCACTTCTAAAGTGTCTCAGACAGTGAAATGTAGGACAGTCGGCTTAGAGGGAAGAATAAACGTCTGGAGTTCATTATGCATGATTTTTATATGTATAACAGTTGAGTGAATTCAGTTATGATGCATAACTGAATGACAGTTTATCAGGTTTAAGTTTTGTACTGTTTGAATTCAGATGATTCAAGTGTGTCTGTCATTTTCACATCAATAAAATATATTACCCTATCATTTTTAATAATGATTACGTAATGATAGAGCTGATCAGTATCGATAAAATAAGAATTAAAATCCCAAATATCACAGCATTAGATTAAATTTTAGTTTGCATTGAATAATTCATGTCCAATAATTATATTTATTATAATGAGGAAAATGTGACACAACTTGTTTCTGACTGGAAACAAAAAAAATAAGAAAATGTTGCAGTTATAGATGCGATGAACATCTAATAGTACGTTTTTTGTTTTTGTTTCTTTGTTTTTTCTGTAAATTTCAGTTTTCATACTTATATTCATAATCAAACTTAGACTATCTGATGTTTTTCTTAAAATTCAGTAGTCACTCATGACCAAAACACTCAATTTAAGATGACAATCCAAATTTCTTCTTTCAGATTTGGACTCAGAGAACATTTAAAAAGTCATATATGGACATTAACTATTACTAGAATGCCTCACAAACCAGCTTGTATTCATCTGTGTCTATTAAAGGGCCCATATTCTACATTTACTTATGACATTTATGTGGTTTTATGTACCAAAAACAGCAACATAATTCAGTATTATATGACCATTTTCATAATTTCCCCTTAGAATTGAACAGGCTGTGACTGTGCCTTCAAGACTAGTATATGTAAATGAGCTCTGTTCTGATTGGCTGCCCTATATTGTGCTTCATTCAGAAAGCAGTCCAGCATGAAACACTCCTTAGAACTTCAAAGTGAGTGGGTGGGGCTAAACATCTGTAGGCTGAGTAGGCAGATATAAATACAGGCACAAAAACAGCGAATTCAGATTTGCAGCTTGGTTGCCAAATGTGGACTATAAGGGCTGGGAAGTGAATTTTAATACTTTAACATCTCTTTTATTACAAAAAAGTGAAGAAAATGCAGTTTCCCATGATTTGGGCCTTTTAAAATGACACCCAGATGGAGCTCTCTTGTGGCATTACTGAGACACAAACCACACTTTCAGAAGAGAAAAGTACTTTTTATGTATTTCTAAATGTTGTTTAAAAGCTCACAGTAAATGACTGCAGTATTATGTATCAACATCACTAAAACCAAAAATCAATATCGGTGTGTAATATCAGTGTTGATGTACCAGTAAAGACGATATATCGCCCAGCTCTTATGTCGCCCTCACACCAAATGACTTTTCAAGCGATTTCACTGTTGCAGACAAATTTCCAACGATTTCCGATTCTGTTTCTTCTCATCTGTACCACAAGGAAAATGTTTATCTGCTTGTAAATTTTCACCAGGTGCATGATGGGAAATAACCAAAAAAATCTAGGTGCAGTTTTGCAAATAGCGACACTGCAAGATTCCTAGTATTTGCAAAGCCATAGTCTGTGACTAAAACTCTGACATTGTCTTTAGATGTGAGACGTTAGTCTTTCAAAGTCTTTTCAAAGTCTTTTCATAGTCTTCTAGTGTACCGTTAGCATTGTGTACAGAGTGTGAATGATGTACACATTCGAATCGAGTCATTTCAGTGCAGCACTTTCTTCAGTGTGCTTAAAACACAACGTTAAAACACAACAGTGAACAACGAAAAGTTTGACAGTTCTGTCACTATTTATTTCAGTTACATCGTCACAAAGCGTCAGTCATCTCTGTTGCTACTGTTCGTGACACTAGAATGAAAGTACATACATTTGTGTGGAAAAGTTTGGGCGCCCCTGGTCAAATGACAATGATTTTCTAAGTGAAAATAAGTTACACGTCCTCTACAGAGAACACACTTCTGCACACTTTAATGGACAACTACTGTTTATTTTCTGAGTTTAACATGAAAATGGCCTGTGCAAAAGTTATGGCACCTTTTGTGTTTTTTCCACTATGTTAAACTAAATAATTTGTGCACTAAATATTTAATATAAATATAAAGATTATCTTAATATTGAAGTTTAAAGTCATATAAGTTTGCATTAACTTATTTTCACATTTGACCAGGGCCGCCCAAACTTTTGCATGTTTTTATGAACATAACTGCACCTCAATGGGTGCATAATGTGTGTCGTAGGTTTTAACACAATGTGATGAGCATATGATGCTTATGGTTGTGTTTATGGTGCTCACAACTTCTGCATATTTGTTAGCAGCACTATATTAAATACAATAATGTAATGATTATCTAGATCATCAGAGACATCACGTCTGTTTTCTAAGCACTCTGCACACTGTAAATACTGCAGACTGTCACTCTATGGTGCTACTCAGTGTTCAGTTAGAGCTCATTTAACCTGGTTGTGCGAGTGTTAATGTGGGTCACTGAATCCTCTCTGTCAGTATTTTAAACGAGTTTATATGTTAGTGAAATTGATCATTTTGTGTAATGGACCTGTTGTATGATTGTAATTTTATTATGGAAACCTGTAACCTGCACATTGTAAATAAGGTCCCGTCTTTGTAAACTTGCATCTGTTACACTTTATAAAAATGAAAGGCCAGTGGTTTTAATAATCTGCTGGTTTGTCATGCAATAAATGTAATAAATTATGCTTGTATTGCTTCTTAAGTGGTTAATTCATTCTTGTATCTAATGCTCTTCTAATGAAAACTAAACTGTAGCACTGGGATACTTGCTTTTAAGTAAGTTTTCAGACATCACAAATTGACAACTTTGTTCCAAAGCTGTTGTCCAAAGTTACAGCTTCAAGACGTCTACAGTAAGAAGTGATAAGCTCTTTGAAGCATTGTGGTCCATTCTTCTTAGTAAACTGGCTTCAAATGCCCAGGGTTATAAAGGACCCTGTGATGGACTCACAAAATCCTCTATACATTATCAGTGGGATTCAAGCCAGGAGATTGGCTAAGCACTGCCAACACTTTTGTTGTTTTTAGAAACTAGAACCCTGGGTATCTGGGTTCCTTGAAACACAGGACCCTGCAGCATAAGACCCTGCAACATAGGACCCTGGAACACAGGACCCTGCAACATAGGACCCTGGAACACAGGACCCTGGGAGCATAGGACACTGGAACATAGGACCTGTAAACATAGCACTCTGCAACATAGGACCCTGCAACAAAGGACCTTGGAACATAAAAAACTGCAACATAAGACTATCCAACATAGGACCCTGGAACACAGGACCCTGCAACATAGAACCTTGGAACAAGGAACCCTGGAAGCATAGGACACTGGAACATAGGACCCTACAAAACAAGACTCTGCAACATAGGACCCTGGAACATAGAAGCCTGCAACATAAGACCCTGCAACATAGCATTCTGGAATGCAGGACCCTGCAACATAAGATCCTGCAACATAGGACATTGGAATATAGTACCCTGGAAACAGAACCCTGCAACATAGGACCCTGGAAAATAGAATCCTGAACTTATGACCCTGGAACATAGGACCCCGGAACACAGGACCCTGCAATGAAGGACCTTGGAACATGGGACCCTGGAAGCATAGGACCCTGAAACATAGCACTCTGCAAATAGGACCCTGGAACACAGGACCCTGCAACATAGAACCCTGGAACATGGGCCCCTGCAACATAAAACATTGGAACACGGAACCCTGGAAGCAAAGGACCCTGGAACACAGGACCCTGCAACATAAGACCCTGCAACACAGGATCCTACAACATAGGACCTTGGAATATGGGACCCTGGAACATAGCATCCTGGAATATGTGACCCTCGGAAAATAGGACACTGGAAACACAGCACTCTGTGAACATAGGACACTGGGAACATACAACCCTGGAGTATATCACCCTGGAACACAGGTCCCTGGGAACATAGGTACACTCCCTTAAACAACTCCAATAAATCTGTCATACAAATTATAAAATATGCATTCAATTTTGTAATGTTCTGCATTCTGGGAAGACAGATTTCAAAACTTCATATTTTTATGAGGACTGATTCATGAGGCTTTTGAGCTCCACTGAGAATAAGGCGTTCAAATCAATGTATTGCTGCTGCCTTTCTGTCAACTGCAGCAGCTTCAAGACTTTGTTGTGCTTTGTTGCTCAGTTCTGGTCTGGGTGAATGTGAATGTGTTTGAAATGGAAATGATCCTATATGGTCTAAATGTGCTTTGATTCACAGCCGTATTCTCCTGGCAGCTTTAATGATTTTTTTTTCCCCTGCTTCTCTCTCTTTTCTACTTTTGGCTGCATCAGCTCCTATAAGCCACCGTATCTGCCCCCTAACCCAGCCTGCATACTGCACACTGATTTACCTTCATTCCCTGTAGAGAGATTCACATTCAATTCCACTCTGAGAGACACAGAAGGAGAGAGAGTGAGCGTTTGAGGATCCTCAGCAGCCGGAACTTTTGGATCATTCTTCATCGCGTCACGGTAGCTGCAGCTCCGCTTTGATGTGTTTCAGAAGGGTCATTTGTTACCGTGGCAGCCGGCTTTGAGGGCACTGCCATGTGACCTGACATCACAGCATGGAAGCTTCAAGAACCCAGCAGAGAACATTCAGGAATTCAACCAGACCCTCATCCAACAAATGGCAGCAGTCAAGAGCCTCTGATGCTCGAAGCGGCAGGGTTTTCACTCAGAGACTCTGTGTATAGTAAATTAAACTGAAGGAGGACAGAGTCGTACAGGAAAGACTGATAGGCCTGCTGGCCTGTCTGTGCCTGTTCAACTCAGTTACAGCCAAAGGAGCAACTGCAACCTCTTGTTCCACAGCAGTGTGTTTTTAGTGGTCGCAGCTTTTCGTTCATCACAATTTGTATGAAAGCCATGAAATTTCTGTCCCTTGTTATAATTAGCTGGATAAACCAAGGCAAGTATACCAGGAAGGTATAATGATTGGTTAGCATTACTGCTACTGAGTGTTAATTGGTTAGTATTACTGCTACTGAGTTCTAATTGGTTAGCATTACTGCTACTGAGTGCTGATTGGTTAGCATTACTGCTACTGAGTTCTAATTGGTTAGCATTACTGCTACTGAGTGCTGACTGGTTAGCATTACAGCCACTGAGTGCTGACTGGTTAGCATTACTGCTACTGATTGCTGATTGGTTGGTGTGCTCACAGACATAATGAATGTGCATCCTATAACTGGAGCTCAAAAGTGTGTTCTGAGGTAGTTTATGCTGTTCTGTTCATTCTCCTCACTAGAAATTCTCTGTGAAAGACCAAATTCTGAATATATTAAAATTGGGCTTCCTGTTTCTACATAACCACACAGAAACCACAGGAATTTGCCCGTCGTTGTAGTCAGGTTTAAGTGTGTGGTTAAACCACAGCGATGCAAAAAACCAACAACCTTTGCTAAGCCTCCTTGTCCTTCAGAGGGCTGAGTTAGCCGCTAGTCATTATGATCAAAGGTGGGTCAACAATGGAACAACACTGTCCGAACAAATGGACCATTAGCTAGGCCAGCACTAAGTTACCATTAGCATGGTTGAAATAATAACTAACTGGAAAGTAAAGTATACATTCACCACGCATCATAAACCCCGTTTTACGACTGCCGGCTGCCTCCTGAGACTGTTATGTTCTCTTTGAAGCCTCACTCAGGAATTATGGCAGCGGGGAGACCTGCTGTTGATGCTGCTGCAACAAAGGCTTTCAGACAACCACACCGCCACAGTACCACACCCACTGAAGTGTGGCAGTAGATACTGTTATTACCTCCATGACACGACACCCAGAGGCTTAAACTGAACCCGGCCTCGTTCACCTTTAGCACATGTACAGATCAACTTTGAGCTGTTCGGGGGATTCATGAAAATATTACAAAAATACAACCACTGTTTCGTTAACTTGCTAACACTGACATAGAGGAGGTGCACGCAGATACGGGGTACACTGGACGTAAAACAAGTTAAATAGGTAATATTAGGATATTAGATCCATTTTGTAGATTCGTCTGCAACCCAGTAGGTTATATAAGATTGAAAACATTTATTCCAAATTTTTGAGCATGTTCTAGCAAAATAACTACTTTCACTGCCTGCAGGCAGGACTGCCAGATTGTTTCTATGGTTTCAAGCCATAAAACTGGTCAAAACCCATCAAAATGCACGAAATACCACATTAAGAAGTATCAAAAACAGTTCAAAATCAGCATTTGAGCTTAAATACTAAATAATACCACATTTAACCAACATAACATCAGTAATAAACTGCTGGGTACATTTACCGCCAATGACTTGCCTTTGTGCAGATAAGTAGGCCTATTTAAGTAGTTTAGTAGTTTTATTATTATTAGACTGAATTCACATACAAATTTGCATAATTAAAAGGATCAATAAAAACAATCATATTAAAAAAAAATTAATAGTAACAACAAAGCTGTATGTAAACCACAAGTCACAAACACCACACCCAAACAAAATATGTCCAACCAACTTTAACAACAAATCCCAATAAACATAATTCTCAGACATCAAAATTGATCTATCATGCATATGTATTAATAAGTCTTGTAAGACAGGGGAATTAGAATAATGGTCAGTCCTCGCCAGTGGAACATTAACATAATGACTGCTGCGTGTTGAGGGCATGCTGGTCATTGACATGAGATGCTCCACGAATTATGTGACATGCCCTCCTTTGCACACGTTCCAGCTGTGTCGTTAAGTGGTCCTTAAGTCGTCACTGGATGGCACAGCCAGTCTTTTATGTTTATTTCTACTTGTATGAAGAACCAATAACTTTTTACATAATTCGTAGACTCTCTGAGAAACACTGTCTGAGAAACACCTGGACAAATACTAAAAGCACAAATAAATTCAACAAAATAAAACAAGAAAGGACATTTAATTTATTTGATTTGTAAGTGTCTTACACTCATGCAGATGTTGGCTTTTGTGACACAAACGCTTCAGTGTTTCAGTATTAACATTTTTTATGCATATAATAGGACCCATACAAAAAGAAAAGCAAATAAATAACAATAATGTTCGCAAAGAAAGAAAGAAGCAAACCTATTTCACTATGTACTGTCAGTGCAAAGGATAATCGATACCATGTCTTGGCTTTAAGATGACAAAAGATGATGGGCGGAACAACGACCTCCTCTCAACAGGACTGAATGAAATCAAAATGAATCAAATCAAATCAATCAAAAATTTAATGGCAACTGATGGGATGTGGGGAGAAATTAGGCCAGGGGTCGGCAACATGCAGCTCTGGAGATGCATGCAGCTCTTTTACTGCACAGCAGAATTAGATTCTTATGTAAAAATAAAATAATCCTCCTTTACAGAAATAAAGCTCTGCTGATCGTTCAACACAGTTTAACAATAAATGGTCTTAAACACTGGAGTTAATGTAGAACTGCTAATTCACCCTTTAACCCTAAAGATCAGCGCAGACTGCTGGTCACCATAGCAACGACAACAATCTTGCTAAGCTAGTAGCTAACGAAAAGGCAAAGAGAAAGATTTAAGATGAACATTGATAATTTGGAGACGAATTTGCCTTTGTAATCACTCCAGCTGGTTTCCTGATACGTTTAATCTGCAATGAGAAACTATCAAACAAATCAGCTTCTCATTCAAATTCTCCCGTTCCACCTTAAATGGTGCAGCAGTTACATTCTGGCATGTCAGGCACCATTTAAGGTGGAACAGGAGAATTTGAACAAGAAAGTGTTGAATGAGAAGCTGAATTCAGCTTCATAAAAATCAAACTTTGAGAGACATTTTATAAGAACCTGTTCTACTCTTGAGGAAAAGTTTCCTGCCAGAGATGCGAGAAAAGCAGCTATAGCTGAGCTAAAGCTTAAAGCAGAGCAAAGTCTGCCTTTTCGTTTCTATTATATTTTTTAGCCTATACTATCACTTTAGCACGTACTGAGACATGTTTACAGCCAAGATGGTAACATGGACATATAACGTTGTGGCTCCCAAACTGGTTTGATTTTTGCTGAAAGGACAAAATGGCTCTTTATAACATTTAGGTTTCCAACTCCTGAGTTAGGCATATTCAAATTTCAGTTGCATTATTAATGAATACAGTTTACTAAGTTTATTTTAAAACCCAGATAAGTGCTCAGCAAAATTGTATATGTATGTTATGTTGGACCAATCCAACCAAAATACACCCAATTTGGCAGGAATCCACCCAATCTGGCAACACAGCTTACAGTGCCAGTGCTGCTATAGGAGGAATAAGTAATTACATGGTACATATCAGCTAACACATCTTAAACATGGGGTTCATGTTGTTGTCCATGTCTGATTGTTGTTGTTCCTGTAGCAGCCACTGGCCTCTCAGTGACCACAGAAAGAGCTGGTAGAGTGAAGTGGTCTCTCCCCGTCACTGGAATGTGTGTTATCTCGGTCTCGGTGGGCTGTGGAATGCTTTTAGATGTAGGCCTCTGTAACAGTTTCACTCTGTAAACTCACTTCAGCACTTCAGTAACTGACTGATGGCTGCGCAGACATGCAGATGTTTATTGAATGATACGATCCAGAAAAGACACCATACCACTTTATCTTGGAACGTTGAGTACTGACTGATACCAATACTGACCCAAAAGTTTTGAAAAGTTACCATGAATGGCTTTGCTTGATAGAAAAACATAAATAAAGTTGAATATAAAGTTTAATGTAAATAAACTTATCACATTGTTTTACAAAGACAATAACAAATGACTGGAGCCCATGTTTTGTGATGATTCTATTCTGTCCTGCATCACATCTTACACCTTTAAACGTGACAAAATCACATCACATGGCCTCTCCTGGCTTATTACTGTAGAATAGCACAAAAATTCCAGGAGCAAAATTACATTCATTTCAAAGGAGAGCAGAAACGTTTCACATGGAAACGTCACGTCGAGTTCAACTTTGACTAATGAATTTCTTCGCTCTTGAACGATAGCGCTACTACTTCAGCTTCTCTCTCTCTCTCTCTCTCTCTCTGTCTCTCTCTCTCTTTCTCTCACTCTCAGTGTGTTGCATTGGACTTGAGGGAGGAAGATGATTTGTGGAGCACACCTGCTTTAGTGCCAGAGAGAGAGAGAGACAGACAGGGAGAGAAAGAGAGAGAGAGAGTGAGAGAGAGAGAGAGAAGAGAGAGAGAGAGAGAGCCATAACATTTCTACACTCACTGCCCATTTCCGAGCATATAGGAGCAGCTTATATAGAGATAGAGGAACAGACTGAAAGAGAAAGAGAGAGAGACTGAGAGAGAGAGCAAGAGAGCCGACTTTGAGTGCTGACAAGTTATGCAAACATGTTGAGTGCTGAGAGACAGAATGAAATTGTGTGTGTGTAGTGATAGGTGGTCTTGGGAGCAGCAGGTGGGGGGCGTACAGAGTGGTACAACAAGAAATTCCAGTTGGGAGAAATCCCCATGCTCTTTATTAATTAACCAGAGAGAGAGAGAGGGAGAGAGAGAGAGGAGAGAGAGAGAGAGAGAGAGAGGGAGAGAGTAGGGTATGCATTCAATTAATTCATTTACTTATTTATTTCTTTATTTTGCCATGATTAACCCTTTAAATGGCCAGGGCCCAGCACCAGACCCAAACACTTCTATAGCCTCAGTCAGTTTGCTCTGAAGTCCCAGTAGTTACTGAATAATAAGCCTTAGTGTGTAATCAGTCTGTGATTTTAAACGGACTGTTTGGACTGGAGAGTGAAGAGAAGCTTTTATTGCTAAAAATCAAACCAGAACTGTGTGCACTGTAAAAAGTGGCTCGTCAGATCTACGGCATGAGCAAATGAACCAGTTTTATTCAACTCAAAAAAATACATTGATTGAAAGAATCGTTCACTCAAAGTATTTATTAGGTTGAATAAAACTAGTTCATTTACTTGTTACCATATGAAGTAATTTTTAGGTAGATCTGTCGAGCCACTTTTTACAGTGTGGTTTTATTGTAGAGACTCTCTCACAAACCTGCGAAACCTGCTGTGAGCCTTAATCTAACACACTGGTACGGCTAATATTTGAGTAGCAGAGTGAGGCGTGTTAGAATATGATTAAGAGCAGATTCTGGCAGTAAATCTTGCAGAACAAACATCACTGCTCTGCAGTTCTGGTGGATACTGAACTTGTTAGCCAGGGCTGCACAAGTCTGGAGGGCCACTGGGCAGCACAGAAAACTCGGAGCAAAACGCCACTGGACTGCCAGCTTTGCCATCAATGGGCCAACAGTAATCCACTATCCTCTTGCTATCAGGGTCTGGTTCTGGACGGCCGCTGGGCAGCAGCGCTGGGGTGATTTATCTGCTCAGACATCAGTCAGAGATCTGTGAATTGCCAGGTTTAGTGAGTGTGTTTGAGTAGGGAAACCCTCAAACTTTGCTGCCCTCCAGGACCGGAGATGTACCCCTGTTTTATGCTGTGGTTGCAGTTCATCTCAAAATGGAGAGAATCGGAACTGAGTTAAAGCTTTCAGTGTTAGTAGTTTAGTGAAAATCAAACGTAGAGTTTCTCTCATTATTCTAAATGTAGCAGATCAATCAAGACATGTTTGGTGTCTAAGGTTTACACTGGAGCCACGAGGCTAACAGAGCTAGGAAGTGAAGCTGTACACCAATTAGCGTGATGCTAACTGCGGGACTGAATCATTTCACACCTGCCTCAAACCACGTAGAGTTGTTCAGTATCTCTAACAGACTAGATTATGTGCTTTCAGACACGGTATGACACACTGTTGTCTGTAAACATGGGCTAAAGTACCTCACAAAGCTAAAAACAGTAGCTGTAGTAACTGTGAAAGGCTGTTTAGCTTTAAGCCTAACTGTCAAATAAAGTCAAAGTACATCTGATTCTGTATAAAGTAGAGGAATGTACCACAGCAAAGAAAACCAAAACTGCATAAATCGCTGTTACTAATGATTGTAGTGGTAGAAATGTTCCATACAGGCATCAGTGGGTTTGTATATTTGTGTACAGGCCAGCTAAACTGACTTATTTGAGTGCTTTTGGTTTATAAAGTATATTTGTGAGGAAAGTAACCAACTTTTGCCTCTGTTCCATTTTAGTAATTAACATTTAATTCCTAATTTTCTTTTTTTTGGGGAGAGGGGTTAATTTCATTCTGTTTTGTTGGATCAGCTCCTTGGATGCTATGCTAATGCTAACATCTCTCACATCTTATTTTGTAGGCTAAGAGGCTTCAAAAAGAGCATCACTTCTCATGCTGGTAGATGCTGGGTGTTCTAAACCTTTCCACTATGGGGAAATCAGCACTTTGTGAACTTTTCTTGTTTTGTTTTCACTTGTTTTTTGCTATTTGAGTCATTCTAAGTAACAATACTTGTACTCGTTTATGTGGTTAGCCTACTGGGCCAACAGTGGTTTTAAGGTCTGATTGTGAACCTTAAATAAGTTTTTCCAGGTGAAAAGTTCGTATTTGTACCTTTTCATAACCGAATGTTTTAAAACAGAACAGTGAAATAAAAGCCTGGAGACGAGACGGGGTGTGTGGAGTCAGTACAGCTTAGAACATATCATTTCAGTGGATTATGGAACAGTTATGTTCCCTGACTGAAGGTACTGAGATGAACCATTGAGGGTTCCACCCCAGTGACAAGAGGGGCACTGATCCAGTGACAGGTTCATACCTTTTAGTCTGAGAGTGTAAGGATCAGTTCTTTCACTGAGTGCTGATTTCAGACTGAACAGTCTGGTGGCTCCACCTAGTGACTGTACTCACTGAGGTACAGCTCACATCTCCTCCTCTGGTGGACTGTCAGTGATGTATTAGTTAACAGAGTTATTGTGTTATCGCTGTTTTAACACGTATCAGGTCACAACAGCACACCTCAGCTCTCTGACACAGACTGGGTAATTACAACATACATTTGTGATAAAAATCTGAACAAACCGTCTGCGAGTTCTCAGACTTTCGGCCCAGTTCAGTTATTTGATGTGAAATGGTTCACTGTAGGAGAATTATGGACTCAGATGTCTTGGTGGCGGTGGTGATAGGAACCAGGGGAACACATTAGCCATTTTATTTTCAATCCAAAGCCACAAGTGAACCTACACGTTTTGTATATCATGCTGATGATGGGAAATTAGTGATAAATCTGAAGAAAACAAAAAGTGGTAACACTTTATTTGGAGAGACCACTTTAGATGCTTTGTAGATACTTAATTTACTTTCAAGTTACATTCAACTAAATATCTACTAAATTGACCGTGATTAAATGAAATACCTTAACCTCAACCCAAACCTAAACCCAACCCTCACCCTGGTCCAAATCCTAACCCAAACCCCACCACTGTTTAGAATCAACTTCAACAGATATTTTGTTAACAGTTTGAACATCTGCAGATGATCTATAGGGGACTATGCAAATAAAGTGAGACCCCAAAAAGTTTTCTTTGCCTTTTAATGCACCGCGTGTGTCTCTCCAACCCGTTTTAGACCAGAAGTCTTCCCAAAACTATCAGAAAACAGTGTCTCAGTCATCAGGCAGTGCATTCATAACCATTTCTGTGAGGGAGCTTTTAGAGGTGGACGTCTGGTTCCTATCAGCACCACTGTGAACAATTCTGACTCGGTAAGTTTCTCTAGAACAGAGCGTTTCACACCAAACCACTCTGAATGACTCTGATTACATCTGAACCAGTTAATTATGCAGGAATTGTGAATAATTAATGGGATTAATTAATAAGATTTACTACTATTACTACCACTACTACCACTACTACTACTACTACTAATAATAATAAGAAGAATTCCTTCCATTTATATACTCTGCCTTTCTCACAGTCTCACTTTACAATTTAACATTGAATGTAAAAAAGTTTACTTTAGTTCAAGGCACTCTTCCACGTCATGATTACAAATTAAATTGCATTTTTTCAGCTCAAATCCATGTACAAATAAAATAAATTCTGGAGCAGAAGACGGAAAGCTTCCCACCTGTAGTGGCTTCTGCCTTCATCAGGATTCAAGTGAACTTTAAATACACCTGAGCACAGCAGTGAGCTTTAATTTTACATTTAATTTAAAGTGTTGTTTTTTTTTTTTTTTACTGCACACAGAATAAAAATAAAACATTTAATTAACACCACTATGTGTGAGTGCTGTGTGAAGGTGATTCTCAGAGCCTGCTGTTCAAGAGCTCTGTGCAGCGTCCTTTCCTGAACTGCCAGGCGGCCCTTTTAACCAATCCCACAGTCCTCTGCACCCAGCTGTTTGAGTCAGCATGCATTTCTGTCATTGTTAACATTCTTAAATATCAGTGAAGTGGAAGAGGAATCTACAGTCTAACATCATTGGTGTGCAGAGATAAGACCAACATCTACACACATCAGCTTAAAGAGAAGTGCTGCTGAGAATGAAGGGAGTTCTGTAGTTCAGACTGATGTACTTTACTCCTTTCTCTTTTTTGGGGGATTAGCTCTTCCTCCCTTCACAAGCTTCAGATGGTCCAGAACTCTGCTACTTGTCTTCCCACAACCACCTGACTTTCTCCATGATCTTCACTGGCTTCCTTTAAAGTACTGCATTTATTTCAGAGTCCTTCTGCTCACTTTCAGAGCTCTGAACAACCTCAATCTGTCCTACTTGTCTGACCTTCTCCTTGTTTATAAACCCACTCGTGCTCTTGGCTTGTCTTCAGGTGATTTACTAACCATTCCTCCATCCAGCCTTTATAGTTTTGGTGATCAATTATTTTCTAGAGCTGCTCCTCATGTGGGCAGCACGGTGGCGCTGTCGCATCACAGCAAGAAGGGTCTGGGTTCGACTCCCTGGCCGGGCGACCAGGGTCCTTTCTGTGTGGAGTTTGCATGTTCTCCCCATGTCTGGGTGGGATTCCTCCCACAGTCCAAAGACATGCAGTCAGGCCAATTGGACATGCTAAATTGCCCCTAGGTGTGAAAGATGTGTGTGTGAATGTATATGTCTGTCTGTCTGCCCTGCCTGTTTTAATACAATTGTAAGCAACTTTGGGTCCTTGAAAAGCACTATGTAAGTTTCATCCATTATTATTACTATTAAATGCATTAGGTTCATTTCTAATGACGCAGTAGCCTCTTCCTGCCGCCCCCTAGTGGCCACTCCACCAGTCAATGTAAATCAACTCGGATATTTTTAATTAATATAACAAATAAAACATTTCTCCTGTAACTCTGTCATCAGACGAGCTAGGACTCTGTAGTCTCTCTGAAATCTTGTGACTCTGTGTTGAGCTGCTAGTGAGCAATGAGGTGTAAAAGCAGAGGGGCAAGAACCCCCTGCTGTGCAAAACTATCAACACCTCTCCACAAAGACAGATTTAAAATGGATTATTTTCTTCATATCAAACAAACCCGCACAACTGATCAACATTTAAACACAATAACAACACGCAGGAATGCTGACCTGCTCACTCACCTCCCAAGACAAAAATGCAGTTTGGCTTTGTGAGTCATGCTGATTTCCACTGAAATATATTCTATACTGAAAAAAGAATGGGTAGTTCAACTACAGCTCCATAAAAAGACACACTCCAAAATCTTCTAGAAAGCCTGTATTGTAATAGCTGGTGTACCATAGTTCAGATCGGTCAGCACTTATTATCAGTTTGTTTAACCCTCTGGGGTCTAAGGGTACTTTCTCGATCTTCTTAAACTCTCCTTTAAAGGCTCTTTATATAACATGATCTTCATATGTTTCATATCAAAATGCTCTGTTATCTTCATCATTACTTTCCAAAACCGCTGCAGCAACTTCAGCAGCTGTAAACTCTCTGCACACCATTTCAGATGTGTCTCCGATGTGGACTAAATGAAGAATGAAGGGTTTCCGGCGTGATGGTCAGTGCTTAGTGATCTTCTGAGTGTCCATTGGTCAGTTTCACACAGAATGTAGACGGACACATGAATCCCCCAGTTCCACATGGTGAGAGGCAGATGATGTGTATCTCAGCCCCTCTTCATAGGCTCATAACTCCGGATGTGAGTCTCGTATGATCTCGTGATAAGATGGAATGGAAAGGGCGACTCTACAGATTCAGGAAGTGTTTGAACTGGATTTCTGTGCTGGATCATCACAAAGATACAGACACAGATATAGAAACATGTTTGATGTGCATGAACTTTCGTCGACCCCAAAGGGTTAATCAGATCAAGGGTCAAGCGCAACTAATGTTTGACTTATATTCATATATTTTCATGTCCTAAGATGTCATTTGAGAGACAAATGGAATTTGTTTTCAAAATAAACACAACAACATAGAGAAATGACACAATTAATGGAGAAAAGCAGATACAATGGCAGAAGCAGCAGGTCTGTGCTTTACAATTCTAGGAGAAATGAGTCCTGCGCAAATACAAGTTGCAAAGAACATCCATTTAAATATTCTGTCGAGTTGTAGATCTCATGGTAATTGTAGTTGGTTATATAGTTCGTGAATTGTTCTCACTATGTGCCATTTACAATACCAACATCATCTCCTCAGAGTTGTCATGCAAACTGTGACGCAGGATCAGTTCCAGTGTTTATGGTAGTTGTAGTCCATCAGGAACTTCAAACACTTTAGAGCAAATCCAAATTTAGATTAAAATAAACGGTCTCACGAACTACAAAATGCACAAATGTTGTTCAGTTTGGAGCTGTTATGCCTGTTATGATTTGAGATTTTACTCTTTGCTTGCTAAAGAAAGCTGAGGCTTCCTCTCAGAAGCAGAGGCACCACATTAAACTAGTTAATTAAACTATTTCACCTCCATAGCAACAGCCATATACAAAATCCTGCTGGTGTGGGTTCATGTATGGGTCTCTTTTAATGATGCACAAAAACGCTACATCCCCCAACAGGGAAATCTGAATTACTGTGGAGAAACATGTTGAACATCAAAATAAAAATATTTACATGCTGCTTCTGCATTTTCATACTTAATATACCAAATTCTTCCACTTAGAATTCCTACTTTTTAAAAGTGTATATGTTTTTATTTCAGGGCAACTATATTTTAATACATACTACAACACTTACAACTTTCCTAGCACCAGTGCTACCTGCTTAAAAAGTGTATCTATAACCCTGACTAACATTTCAGTATCATACAAACATGTTTAATGTTTTACTCTTTGTCTCCTGGAACTTTAAAGTGCTGTGCTGTTGGTCAAGCACGCTGGTGGTCATGTGGGACATTCCTCTAACCAATCAGAGTCCAGAAATCAGGTCCAGACCTCCTGAGAGCTGGAGTAGGAACTAGTAACAGCCGTACGAGGTGTATGTGAGGGGAACCCGATACCAACCACATGTGCCTCAACTTTTTAGAGGAGGAATGCTGACCATGCTGGCTGAGAGAGAGAGAGAGAGAGGTCAGTCCTTTGGCTACTCTCCTCTGCTCCACAGCGGCTGTGTTTTCTGCAGGTGACTATCTTATTCCACACACACTCACAATCTAATACACACACTTTACAGTCTGATATTACGGGTTGCCAGATCTTACCTCTTACCTATATTGCCAGATCGGGCTTATATCTGTCTCTTAATGTATATTTGAGGCAAATTGGACATGTTTACTCAGACCTTTCAGAAATACTAACACATGAGTGCTGGACAGATTTGGTGTTTATCTATAGCACTACTGCTGAAAATGTTTACCTCTTTATTACCATTAATAATTGTTATCAGTTTAGTTGTACAGTGGGGTGCAAATCTGGGACCTCTTTGAAAATCTGGGATTTAAATTTAACCTGGAAATAAACAGCAGAAATGTTTGGATTTTTAAACACTTAAAAAAAAAAGAAAACTTGAGGAATATCTGGAAAATAAAATGCAGAAGAAATATTTATGATTCTGAAATATTTGTAGGTCGCTATTACAATTTAATTAAATTTGTGACTTTGTGACTGTGTGAAAGGGGAATCCCACTGATTTTTCCAATCCTCTGTTTAAGATGTAATCAGAGTCATTCAGAGTGGTTTGGTGGTGCTAGAGAGTCAGAATTGTTCACAGTGGTGGTGACAGGAACCAGACATCCACCTCTAAAAGCTCCCTCACAGAAAGATACTACATGAAATGGTAATGAATTCACTGCCTGAGAGGTATGAGGTGGAATTCCCCTTTAAGGTCTTAAGGTCAGATTTGAAGTCCTATCTCCTCCACTGAGGCTCATGTTGAGACTCTGGATCTGATCTGATCATCACAGGCTTCTGTACTAACCGTGGAGTTCGTGCAGCTGGACTTCACGCTGTGATTGAGGGAGATACTGAACCAGATACTATGAAAGTCTGAAATTCATGTTGATATTTCAAAGATTCTACTGTTCACTCAAGTTGTTATGCTGATCATATAATTTGTGGAGATAATTTGTATTAAAGAATGCAGCAGAAGCGTTTTGAAATTTGGACCTAGTCAGAACTGAGGAAGCCGTGAATGATCAGATAAACTCGTGTTTATTCAGGTGTGTTTGTGTTAGACAGTGTTACAGTGTTCAGTCTGCGCTGTAATCACACTGTGCACTGTGTTCAGTAGTGCAGTCTAGTGTGTTTGTGTGATCACAGTGAGGAGAGTGAGCACTGAACGTGAGAGTGTATTTATAGTGCTGCTGGGCACGACACGCAGAGGGAGCTGACAGCTGCTCTCTCTCTCTCTCTCTCTCTCTCTCTCTCTCTCTCTCTCTCTCTCTCTCTCTTCCTTCTCTCTCTCTCTCTCTTTTTTCATCTCATTTCTCTCTTTCTCCTTTCTCTCACTTTCTCTTCTCTCTCTCTAACTCTTTCTCCCGTTTCTCTCACTTTCTTGTTGTTGTTGTTGTTGTTCTTCTTCTTCTTCTCTTCTTCTACCCCTCTCTCTGTACCTTCCCCTCCATCTCTCTACCCCTCCTCTACCTCTCTTTCTGTGCTGCACACACACACTCTCTTCTTTCTCTCTCCTCTGTTTCTCACTTTCTTCTCCTGCTTCTTCTGCCTCTCCTCTTTGTCTTTCTGTCTCACCTCTGCTCCTCTCTCTCCTTTTCTCTCTCTCTAACTCTTTCTTTTGCTCCTGTTTCTCACTTTTTTCTTCCTTTTCTTCTTCTTCTTCTTCTTCTTCTTCTTCTTCTTCTTCTTCTTCTTCTTCTTCTCTTCTCTCTCTCTCTCTTTCTCTCTCTCTGTCTGTCTCTGTGTATCTCTCTCCCTCTCTCTCTCTCTGTGTATCTCTCTCTCTCTCTGTCTCTCTCAGGTGCGAGTATGGCGGGTAAATCTCCTCCTGAGTCGAATGTGGATCTGAAGGAGGAAGAACAGATGATGGAGTTTTTTACACAGCAGGTGCAGCTGCTCAAAGAGAAAGCAAGTATGAATATTAATATCTCCCTCTTCATTCGCTGATGATTGGCTGTTTTTCTTATTTTGATATTCAGTAATAATCTAACGGGAGCGTTCATCACTGCTGACATCAGACCGTTTTCTCCAGTTTGATAATTATCTATTAAAAAATTCACATGAATGAACTAAATAACATTATTGACAAATATAATAGTAATGATAATGTATTGTCCATGTCTGTGGAGGAGGAGAGTGGACAAGGTGGAGGTCTGATCTGTTTCTCTGAGATATACTTTTTCATGCCTCCTCTCCTCATGTGTGAGTGTCACTGCTGCAGGTCAGACAGTACTGAGCTGATCTCTTCATCTCCTCGACTCAGACCATTCCTCTGTAAAGTCTGATGTAATGAAGATCTAATGTATTCGCTATGTTTTCGCTGCAGTGCTGCAGGCCTCAGTGCGCGAGGAGAAGAAGCTGCTGGTGGAAAACAGCAAACTGAAAAAGGACATAGGTGACCTGAAGGGAAAACTGCAGGAAATACGCAGGAAAAAATCCAGTAAGAACTGTTTACACACACACACATACACACACACACACACACACACACACACACACACACACACACGCACACACACACACACAAACACACACACACACTTTATACACAATCACATTCACACATCCATCAGATACAGCAGCAGTGTGAAGCTGATCAGCCTGAACAGCTGATCCGTTCATACAGACACTCCATTCATATTCATTAACATAATCATCACAGAGCTCATAGTAAACGTCAGAGAAAACCAAACACAGGAATGAGATTCTGGCTGCAGGTATATTATTCATTTATTAAACTAATTCAACTTTATTCAGCTTTTACCATGAGTTATTCAGTGTTTACTATGAGTTATTCAGCAACTACTGTAACCTGTGCAGTAACCACTATGAATTGTTAAATAATTTTATGAATGATTTATTGACAAATATGAATTATTCAGTAACTATGACTGTAAATGATTCAGTCACGAATCATTATGAATTATTTAAAGACTACTATAAATTATTCAGTAACCACTATAAATTATTCAGTAACCGCTATAAATTATTCAGTAACCACTATGAATTTTTCATTAACCACTATAAATTGTTCAATAACCACTATGAATTATACAATAATTACTATAAATTATTCAATAACCACTATGAATTATTCAGTAACTACTATGAATTTTTCAGTAACTGCTATAAATTCTTCAGTAACCACTGTAAATTATTCAATAACTACTATGAATTATACAATAACTACTATAAATTATTCAATAACCACTATGAATTATTCAGAAACTACTATGAATTATTCAGTAACCACTATGAATTACTCAGTGATTACTATGAATGATTTAGTAACCACTATCAATTATTCTATAATTGCTTTAAATCATCAAGCATCTACTATGATCTATCAATGATTTAGTAACCACTATGATTTTTTTCCAGTAACCACTATGAATGTTTTCAGTGACCACTATGAATTATTTAATGAATACTATAAATTATTCAGTAACCACTATGAGTTACTCAGTGATTACTATGAATGATTTAGTAACCACTATGAATTTTTCAGTAATCACTATAAGTTATTCAATAATCACTATGAATTATACAATAACTACTTACTACTAATAACTTTTCAGTAAACACTATGAATTGTTCAGTAACTATTATAAATTCTTCAGTAACCACTATAAATTATTCAGTAACTCGTATAAATTATTCAGTAACCACTATAAATTATTCAGTAACTACTATGTCTACTATGATTTATCAATAACCACTATGAATGCGAGGTATCTGAATGATCTATGTCTGCTGTGTAATGTGTAGTAATGAGACTGAATTAAGAGTGTAGTTACTGAAGTGAATTCACTCTGATTCATTTATTCTCTGCTCTGTTTTTGTGTTTGTGTGTGTGTTTTCAGTGAAGCTCCATCAGGAGAGGGTCCTGACCGCCTCTATAGCAGAGATAAAGGCTACTGCCCCAGAGGACTCACTTCAAACTGACCCATCACAGCCTTCTACTGCCCCCACAGCTCAGAGGAGCTCCACACACACTCGCAGTGAGGGGAGGAGGAGGAGAGACCGGAGAGGTAACAACAAAAGAACAGAAAGAAAAGTTTCAAAATAATAATAATATATATATATATATATATATATATATACATATTACAAGTTACATATTTTTCCTTGTCCTGTAGAGTTACCATTATGGAGATACAGCATTTTGTTCTGTCTATCTATCTACCAGGAGCTCGTGTGGACACCGCCGCGTGTCCTGCAGATTGTCCCAGTGCAGTGTCCATTTTGGAGCGAGACCACAGGCCCGATGTGTCCAGGCTGGACCTGCGGATCGGCCGAATCCTAACAGTCCGAAAACACCCAGACTCAGAATCCCTCTATGTACAAGAAGTGGACCTGGGAGAGCCCTCCACCAGGACAGTGGTCAGTGGACTGGCCAATCACGTGGCTCCAGAGCAGGTAAGAACCATGGCAACCATAACTTAGGCCTTGAACTATAGACTTATTATTCAGTGATATAATATGAGTTATTCAGGGTCTATTACAAATTATTCAGTGACCCCAATAAACTATTCAGCAACTATTTGAATTCATTCATTATCTATTTGATGTTATTCAGTAGCTACTATGAATTATTCAGTATCTACTATGAATTATATGAATTATTAATATGTATTATGAATTATTCAATAGCTACTGTGAATTACTCAGTAAATATTATGAATTATTCAATAGGTACTATAAATTACTCAGTATTTATTATAAACTATTCAATAGCTATTATGGATTATTCAATATTTCTTATGAATTATTCAATAGCTACTATGAATTATTCAGTAACTACTACAAATTATTCAGCATCTACTATGAACTATTCAGTAGCTACTCTGAATTATTCAGTAACTAATATGAATTATTCAGTATCTATTGTGAATTATTCAGTATTAGTTATTCAATAACTACTGTAAAACTAGTGTATACATTCTATATTAATGTACACTAGTAACTGAGGTTTAGGATGAATGTTTGCTCATTTTGTGGGAATAGGTCACTGTTGCCCTTTTTATTTATAATTACTTATTTATTATGAACTATTCAATCATTTTATTAATATATCAATAATGCAGTTATTCTAAACAATTTAAAAACCCTTAAAAACCCTAAAAAGAGTACTGGCATTTTTCAGTTAGTACAGATGTGCTTGGGCTTTAAAAAGCCTGTTTAAAAACCTTAGAAGTAAAGTAATGAGTAAGGAGTTTACTTTTTACAGGAAATAATAAGTACAGTATAGTAATGTCATGAAGTTATTACTAACTTATATTGGTTTTTCTTTTCAGATTTACAACCCCAACACTGTTCATTGTCTTATTTTTTCAGCTTTTTTATAAAGCAGTAATCTTGAGACTTGAGGCTTACAGCGATTTTAATGCTGTTACCTATTGTAAAGTCTCTGTAATGATATGCATAGTAAAGCAAAAAGCACAAGTATATCTTGTAGTGGAAGTAGAAGTGTTAGTAATGGTCAGATTTCTGAGGCACTGTGTAACATACTGTCCCCACTCAGCTCCAGCATTGAGGTTTATTTTGGGCAGTGTGTTCCCCATTTATAGCTTCTTGAGGTGAGTGTGTGAGTGTGTGTGTGTGTGTGTGTGTGTGTGTGTTTGTGTGTGTGTTTTCCCTTCAGCTGTTCCAGAACGTGCGTCTTAAGCAGCAGCTGCTAGTTCTCCTCCGAGCTCTAAGAGTGCATGTGTGAATGTCATTAAAGGTCGTGCTTCTCCAGTAACAGACCGAAATCTCTCCTCTCCTCCTCCTTTCATTCTGTTCTACTAGGAGAAGTGCACTACTAAGAGTGCACGCCAATGTTTTCAGTCTAATGTGGCACCTGTACAGCGTACAGTCCATTACCACAGACAGTAATTTGCCTAGGGAACTTACAGAAGAGCACAAACCCTATGAAGCAGCTGCTCTTCGCCTTCTATTACAAATATAGCTGTGAAAGGTGTAGCGAACATTGTTAAGACCAAGTGTCTTCACAAGTGGGCCTATATTACAGAAATGCTGCAGTGGTTTTTATCCTAATCACTAGATGCTGCGTCTGAAGCATCATTTGAGGGCCACGGACAAAAAATTCAAGACGTATAACAGAAAATGTCTCAACTTGAACGGCATTTAGAACTGAAGCCAAAGGGCAGCTGCTGAATTCCATAAGAAGTAAGTTCTACAGCCAAAGGACATTTTTCAATTAAGCTGTAAAATTGTCAGTTTCTTTCCTTCAGGGATTGAACTAGCTCTCCAGCCTGAAGAACTTGAGGTAATTTGTTGTCTGTGTAGCAGGGTGGTGAGTTGACTCCACATGATCACCATGGACACCAGAAAACCTTAGAAAAAGCTAAAGTGATTGGAACTTCAATTCAGTGTTACGTCACAACAACAAGAAAGAACTTAGTTCTGAGTGGAAAAGCCTGGTAGCGCTGCACTGATACAGCAGGATTTTGTATCAATCCTGATTTTTATTTGAGAGTTATTTAATCAATGTATTGGAGAAAACAGAACTTTGTCAGTGATCTTTGACAGAAACATCTAAATACATGTAAGTAAATGTAATTCGTTACTGTACTTAAGTAGCTTTTCGTGTATCTGTACTTTACTGAAGTTTTTCCATTTTAGGCGACTTTTTACTTTCACTCCACTACATTTCAACTTTTTTACTCCACTACATTATGCAAAATCTGTTGTTCCTTTTGGTTTATGTGTGTATTAAAACGTAACATGTCAAAATGAAAGAAGCGTGAAGGAAGAACATCAATCAGGGCGCAGCGGTCACTTTGTTTTGAGCTTGTTTTGACCTGTTGGTCATACTGACCCAGTGCAGCACACGGTTCAACATCAGTGCAGCAGCGTAGAATTTTGGTGTCTATTCAACATAAATGATGAACTAACCTAACTTTGTGTAAATACACCACAATATAGAAATATGTACACATATGCAGTTTAGTAAAGGAAACTCATTTGTGAACCTGAGTTTAAAATTTTTATTAAACTTAAACTTGTAACTAAATTGCAAATAAATCTTAAACTGAAACTTTGCTTGTTTGTAAAAAGTGATTTCAGAGCCACTCAGTTCTACCTGATGGAAACTGTTTGCCTTCAGTGTTTTGTGCTTATGATAATTTTAATAGACATCAGCGTCACTAATTAATGACTCTATTAAAAGACTGGTTTACCAAGAGTGACACTGGAGTATTTTCACCTAAAATGAGTTAATGAAGCGAGTCTTGTTACAAAAATGATAATAGGACATCAGAGTCATAATTAATCTTTTAGTACTTTTACTTTCAATACTTAAGTACATTTGAAGGCAAATACTTTTGTACTTTTACTCTAGGGAAAGGTCTAAAGGGAGGAACTTCTACTTTTACTGGAGTAATATTTTACCTTGGGTATCTCCACTTTAACTTTAAGTACATGATTTGTGTACTTCGTTCACCACTGCTAAATACTAAGTTAGTGTGTTAACTGGACTGTGTAGGGTTAATTTTTTGTTATTTGATCATAAGCATGTACCAGCCATTAATTTTCACTACACTCATTAAATGGCCAGGGCTCACCAGCGAGGCCCACAGTTTTACACACTTTTATAGCCTAAGAATAGCTAACAATGCATTCACTGGGTTTTAAATTACTTTTAGCAGCTCTACCAGCTTTTCAAAGCAGGAAAAATGTACCAGTATGTTGTTGGGTATATGCATTAGCTCATTCTCTGATCCTGTTTCTTGGCCATAAATGGGGAGAAGAACTTTTTTTCTCTATAAAGTCTCAGAGTCAGGGTTAGCTGCTCTGAGGTGACACCCAGTCACTTTAGTGTGTTTTCCCTGCAACAAAAGCACTGTAGAGCTCCAAAACATGGCTGTGTTTTAAATTAAATTTAACATAACATTATGAAGGGGGGGGTGAGGGTGAGGGTGAGGGTGTAGAGGGCAAAAGGTTGTTTTCCCAACAGATATTTTCATTCACTCTCTCTCACGCTCTCTCAGCAATAGCAGGAAAAAATGTCGGCAACTTTGCACTTCTTAATGGACCCTATTTCCCCCAAAGCATTTGACATTAAAGCTTCAAACACAACACTTTTTTACCGTTACTGACCATATTTTGGCTTTTCTGTTTATTTATACCGCTACTTAAAACGAGCTGCTTCTACCACTGACTGGATGTGTCAACCACCCAGAATTTCGTTCATGTTTGCAAACATTTTGATTTGGTCTATTATAAATGAGTTGTGCATCAGTGGGTTTTCAGTTCTTTCTTTTCTAAATGCAGGAAAATGTGTCAAAATGATGATTAGAGCTAGGCCTTCAGTTCAGGCCATATATGTCAAAATTGACTGGACAAGTTTCTGTTGGGCATTTCAAGAATTTTGCCCTTTTGTTTCCAACCAAATCTTAATAATGAAATGAAAGAATCACTACAGCACTCACAGAACTTAAATACAACAGTTATGATGAACTAAAACATATTTTTTTTTTTACAGAAATCATTAGGCCTAGAAGGCCCAGGTAGTTATAGATATGGTATTGAGACATTATGGTAAAATATGCAGTGTGTGAAAAAATGAAAGATGGTAAAAAACCTTTTTTGCAGGTCCGCATAAGTTTACCTGCATTTTTACAGATATATTGTTTTTTTCATAAATACTAAAAGAGACATTTTATTCTCTCTGGGTGGTCATGGGTAAGTTTTGGTTTAGGTGGTTAGGTTTAGGTTTAGGACTAGGGCTATTTTACAGTATTTTACAGGTTACAGTATTACTGGAATCAATGTACTTCACATGTATTATGTGTGTGCAGTTACAGGACAGTCTGGCTGTACTTCTGTGTAATGTAAAGCCAGCGAAAGTGCGTGGGGTCCAGTCTCAAGCCCGGCTGGTGTGTGCCGTCAATCAAGACAAGATGGAGCCTTTGGACCCGCCCACCGGAGCACAGCCTGGAGACAGGGTCACCTTCCAGAACTACCCAGGTAAAATAAATGTACATAGAACTAAACTTTAATCTGATGTATTTACAGTTGTATGCAAACAAAACAAAAGAATTGAACAATTTTATTTAATTATTTATTTTTTTGTGCAAAGTTTTATTCATTTGAGTTTAACATTTTGGAAAAAAAAATTAAAAGTGCGACATAACATTTGCACAGGCCATATCTTCTGTTCCATTTTTTTCCTCAATATGTTAAATTCAGTGAATAAACAGTTATTGTGCATTAAAATTTGCAGAAATGTGCTCACCGTAGAGGATGTGTTTATTTATTTACACTTCAATATACCATGGAATTTGACCAGGGGCGCCCAAACTTTTGACCATGACTGTGTTGATATAACATATTTTATTCACACGGCAAATGAATCTCTTTTTTCACCGTGCATTCTGTTTGAGGTTAAGATTAGCATTAGTGTGAGTCTCTGTTTGAGTTATTATAGTAATATTAATAGATGTTTAGTTGAATGTATATGAATGATGTAAAGTGGATCGTAATGAAATGCGTCTGTCTGCTCTGTATCTGCAGGTGAAGCAGAGCGAGAGTTGAACCCAAAGCGGCGGATTTGGGAGCGTTTACTGCCCGACCTGTGCACGGACGCCAAGGGCGTGGCCAACTATAAGGGTGTGGCGTTTGAGGTGAGGGGGAAGGGCCTCTGCCGAGCCGCTACCATCAGCAATGGAGGCATCAAGTAAAAGAATGAGGGTCATCGCCATGGTTACCAGCATCTTCTTCCAGCATTGTTTTTCCACCCAATATACGTGATTCAGCTAATCATCCACTGCTGTGGTGAATCAGGAGTGTTTAAACTGGGAAACTCTGAGCTCTGAAATGTTCCACAACTGTCCAGTTCAGTAAGAACCATAATAAAATACAGAACTGTACATTTCTGTCTGACTTTATGGAATTATTCTTTTTAAAATGTACAGTAACAGTGATGAAAAGGAGTCTATAAACGCATATGGAACGTGACAAATCCAGCCAGACGCTGGCAGTAAAATCAAAGTCTGTAAAGCACTTTGAGCTGCCACTGTCATGAAAAGTGCTATATAGATAAAAAAAAAAATATTATTATTATTATTATTATTATTATTATTATATTAGCATTCAGGTGACTGTGAATGTTGATTGGTGAATTGCGGAGGTTCTACAGTCACATGATCTCCCAGGGGATTTTAAATAGACTCTCTTGGTACTTGGTACTCATTTAACCCAAAATAATTACAAAAGACTTCAGTTTGTATTGCACACTTACCTGGTTAATACACAGAACCTGTTTCACATTTCAGTGTAATTTGGTTAAACTGTATTGGAACTTACCAACATGTTACCCCACATATCTTGGAGTCTACTTTGGAGCTTGTACCTCACAAAATTTTAGTTTAGTAAAACAAAAGCAATATTCGATCCAAATCTCACAAACACTCCAACTCAAATTCCGCTCTGTTCCATTGTTTTACAGTTTATAGCAGTGGTCATCAGCCTTCCTCCTGGGTGTATGAACCCCACAGTGGACGTTTAGGAAGATTAAGATCACTCATCAGGCTGTTAGATGTAGTATACTAGCTTGACCTAAGGAAGGACATGTGGAAACACTGTAAAGAACGCAGCACCTGTCAGAATATACACCAAGGATTATCTGAGTAGCTACAGATACAGAGTAGCTATGGTCCACAGCAGAACCAGGGCCTCACTGTATGCTAGGTGTGGGTCAGATCTTTCTCACAAAGCACAAAACAGAATAAGGACCTGGTACACTCTTAAAAATGAAGGTTCTTGGCTTAGATGTACGGTTCTAGGACTGAATTGGTTTAGTAGATTTACATGATGGTTCTTTAAACTCTAAACAGATGCTTTTTGCAGATTAGCACTTAGAAAACTTGTTTGTTAAAGAACCATCTATTCAGAGGTTCTTTAGGGAACCAAACAATCTTTGTGGTTCCAAAGAACTTTTTCTGGCACCTATAATTTTTTTTATTTTGTGGTAATACACCCTTGGGTAAATTGGTAGAAATGTTTTTGGCTAGCATCCAAAACACCTCAAACCACTGTTCTTTGTAAAAAAATGTAAATGTTTGAGGATTTAGAAGTCTAGTTCACTTTTTTCTTATCCACACAGTTATCAAACAGTGGGGTCTAGTTCTAAAAGGGACCACAGCATACCATGCCCTGACCATTTTAACAGAACTTGAACAACACTGAATGATATCTTCCAATGTCGAAGGAAACAACTAAGACTTGAGCTCTGTTTTTCCCCTGCTGAAATACCTGAAGGAGAAAACTTGAAGGTCCGATAAAGTGAAATGTCTATTCTATCAAACTTCTTCTCCAGATGATCATTCACCTTTACCGTCGCTCAGAATCAGACTGAACTGAAATCAATAGAACTGAATACACATTATTTATCCCTGAGGGTCCAGTGGCTAAAATGATTGAGCACATCCAGACTAATGTGGAAAAGACTGCTGCTGCTTCATTCACTGGTAGTAGCTGGAAATCTTTCAATGGAAAGCTTCCATTCCTCCACTTATAGAGACAGTGCTGCACCTGACAGCCCTCAAATCACGTTCCATATAAAAGCCACCCAGAGCTGGCTAAAGGCACCGCGAAGCTCAGCTAATCCTCCCAGAGCAGATTTGATCCTGGCTGATCTCGATGGAGTTAGCCTAGCTGAGGGACAGAAGAAGAGGCTTCTGTTGGAAAGCTGGAGAACTTCCTGTCTCAGCCATGTTCAGTGCAGTCTGGAGCCTGTTGCAGGGCCTTCACCCACCTTTCATGTTTCTAACTGCATGCATATATCCATAGACATAATTAGCATAATAGACAATGTACAGATTTCAGCAATAAGGACAAAAACACACCTTTCGCATGTAGAATTACGCTGTGTGTGTGGGTCTGTGTGCATGTGTGTGTGTGAGAGTCCTCATAGTCAGCGGTGTGTGACAGGTCATGTGTGTGTGAGGATTTCAAAACCTGTAAGACAGAAAACAGGACAGAATGATTAGATCGTATATAATACGGCTGCAGCTCATTATTTACATATGTAATTTAAACATATGTATATAATTAATGTAGTAATGGAGCACAGAAGTGTGAATAGCCTAAACCCACACTCAAATAAAAATATTGTAACTGCAGTGAAATAATGGCTGTAGTTAAAGCACCTTTCCAAAAAAACTAACTTATACAACTTGTACACATCAGTTCAAAAACTACCTCAGCAGTGAGTAACCCGTTACGAACGTAGTGGTAATTGTTAGTACATCCAGCATCTGTCAATGTAGGAACTCATGTTTGTTAAGTTTTAATCCTCTGTTTTGTAGGATCATTTTGGTCTAAAATGAAAAAGCTAAATCTCCAAAGTGAGAGGTGTGAGCAGCAGTGAAGTATTTCAAGATCTGAACCAACAAACAGAATGAAATTAAACCCAAAAAAATGGAGAATTAGACACAAAATGTCAAATCAACAGAGGACTAGAAGTGTTATCATTTGATTCTCAGAAAAGCCCATCAAACTATAAGTAAATGTAACTAGTAACCACCCAATACTGCTAAAATCACATTATAGATAATAAAGGTATTATGTAAAATTGCTTTTTAAACATTTATTTATCTATTCAGTATACAAATTAAGTGAAAAATAGGAATGAATGAAACTGTTATTTGTTCACTTAAATATTTGTTATCAAGTGCAATACTTGATGTTAATTAATCAACACTTATTGTTGTGTTGCCAGTTTTTCTAGTTGCACAGTGTGCAATATACCACTGTCCTATTAATGATCAATTAGCGACTGTATAATGAAAGGTTTTGGTGAGTGGGGTTGGTGACTTATTAGGCATGAGCGTGAAGCCTGCTCAAACTGGAAAAATAAACATGCTTCTGTTTCTATGCTGAATATAGTCTTTGTATGGATTGGTAGTTCTTGCTATAGATTTAACAGCTTGTGATGCAAACAGAACTCGGAGAGGAAAAAGGGAAAATGTTCAATTCCAGGGTGGAGGGGTGGGGGTGGGGTTGAGGCTACAGGTGGCTTGCACTGCTCTAGAATGATAATTTGTTGCCCTGTTTCAAAGACAGAAAGCATATTGGGATTGGTATAACATATAGACCAAAACAATAAAAGAAAACAGAGATTTCAAGACTATTTTTGTGCAACTTAAAGCTAACAGCATGTTTCCTGGTATTCAAATCATCCAACTCGATAGATTCCATTGTCTGTTGGCTCTGGTCTAATACACAATGATCAGTCTGTGTCCCTGCTGGGGTTACAAGGGATGTGCTTTAGAGTATCACAGATCACCATCACCAGCCATTGTGTGAATACATATATCCAAAGAGGGTAAGTGATTAACTCATTGCAGTCTCTGCAGTTTGCAGGTTCTCTAGTAGCTCAGAGAGCAGCTCTCCAGGTTTATTGAGCCCCAGATTCAGTTCCCTCTGATGTGACAGGAGTGGAACAGGTGGACATTTGAGTTCTGTTTTTCTCCAGTTGAAACAGAAAGAGGAGAAAACGTGAGGTCTGATGAAATGTCTACTAAAATTATTATATCAAACCTTTTGCCAAAGGCACCCTGAAGCTCAGCTAATCCTCTTGGAGCAGATTTGATCCTGGTTGATCTTGATGGAGTTAGCCTAGCAGAGGAACACATAGGCTTCTCTAGGACAGCTGGAGAACTTCCTGTGTCAGCCTTGTCCAATGCAGTCTGGAGCCAGTTGCAGGGCCTTCACCCACCTTTCATGTAACCTGCCTGGATGAAATAGTCCAGCCACTCAGCCTCAACCTGAACCAGCAAGAACCCAACAGAATCTGGATATAGGAACAAAGTCACACCTTCACTGAACTGGGCAGCTCAAACTTTGACTGTATGGTGAAAAATTCTAATACACAGTCTCTGACTGTTGTTCATAGCTGCTGTTGTATATAAACCAGAATTTCCCTGGTCTCTTTGATCTTGGGCAAGGACTCACAGATTAGCAACACAGTCAGAGGGAGCCCCTAGTGGTCACACTGGGCACTGCCACCTTTACAGTGGAATAAAAAACTGCCCTGGGCTTTTTGTTTACTGAGCTCATCAGTATTTCTTAGACTGGACTGTTCTGATTGGCTGAAATGGCTCTGCTGTGTTTCCTTTAAAAAAGACCCAAAAAAAATCAACCCAAAAGTGCACCATGCAGGACTTGAACTAATGTCCTTATTCCCATATAAATACAGGAAAGCAATAAATAATTCAAATATTTCACTTTGATCCACAAGCATAATATTCTGCACTTCTGTAAATGGATAAAAATAAAGAAATAAACTTTTAGGATTTTTGAGCTTATCTAATGGAGATCCTGAAGGAAATATTCTTATAAGAGCTAGCCTAGAGCTAGATAAGAGCTAGCCTAGCCTGAGGACAGAGTTTTTCCCTTTTTAGTGCACTGTTCTGTGCTGAGTTTTATAAAGCCGATAATTGACATTTCACTTATTGACCGACTGGTATGTGTATATATATATATATATATATATATATATACATACACATATATATATATATTTATATATATATATATATTTATATATATATATATATATTATGGGTTTGTGTTAAACCTTCAGTACATATGCTGAATAGGCTATGACAGTAGCACCAAATGACGGTTTTACTGCTAAGCTTTCATTAGGTAAAGCCCTTTTCTCCTTTTCTGTCTGCGCCCACATGGGCTGACTGACACAATGAGGCTGTCACAATAAAAGTGCAATACTGTAATTTCAGTATCATTTTTGTCATAGCTGTTTTATTACATTTTGTCTGTTTCTGTCTGCAGGAGAAACAAAAGCTCCACAGAGCCCCCTTTTACAAGGGCCATACTTGTGATATACTTGATTTGGGTTGTTTTCATTGTATGACTAGTTTTAGTGTGCAACACAGGAGTACTTTAAAAAGAAACTGCATCTCAGTAGGTATTTTGTGTGACCTATTCAGCATATGTACTGAAGGTTTAGCACAAACTCATAAGATATATTTATTTTGACAGGCAAACACAGTGTGCTGCAGCCATGGAAGCATGCAGAGGAAATGGATCAACAGAGATAGGTTAGATTCTACCTGACTAAAAAGCCTCAACATCTTTCTAAAAAGCTCCATGACCAGAGACTTTGTAAAACGCAAGCGAAAATTGCCGATGTGTTTGAAAGAGACAGGTTAGAGCCCAGAAGGCCTTTAAGATGGATGTCACATTTGCTGGTTTTCTCCTAAACTGGAAAACATTGAGCTTCAGCTAAGGTTAGCTAACCTTAACTAATTTATCACAGCTACTAGTAGGGATGGGCATTTCATTCATTCAAATTCTCTAAATGTGACTCTAAATATATGAATGCTCCACTCTAACAGATAACGGGCTTAGCTTTGGCTACAATACATAGCCAGCCAAGCATCTAGCTAAAACAGACAGAGTTATAAAAAATCTACATGAGTTTATAATTTGCAAACAACAGAAACATGATGTATACATTAGCTGATCAACTTACAGTGTAGCACTTGTCGTTGCTTGCCATTGTCAACGTTTAATGTTGCACTCATTTGTGTAGATTCAGCATCTACAACTTGGCAACCTACATGAGCTTCAAGTCTGGGGAAGAGGGGGCAGAGGCAGACCACTCACCAGTACTTTGAATTTGGACTCCAGTAACCACTTGCTCTCAGTATTGTGTATTTTTCCATTGTAGGCATAGGGCTTTGGCATTACTTGTTGGTGATGCAACAAGTCATGAAATTACATTAATACAAGAATTGTAATGTATCTCTTATGCATTTTCACTGTATTTGCATTTTTAATGCATTTGAAATTGCATTATCAAAGAGAACACCAAGCTTGAAAGAGGGAAACATCGTCTCTCTGCTTTGCAATTACATAGTCTCTCCTTCTGCACTCATTCTGTGGCAAAATACTTTTCAAAATGCATTTCACCAAATAATATTATAATTTTCATGGACTTCCCAACCTGTCAATTATCCTGTCAGGGCAGAGCATGAATCCAGCATCGAGGGCTGTTTTCTAAGGTACACAGAAGGCATCAACAATCTACTTTTAAAATTATTTTGTTGTAATGGTACTGGTACACATAGACATTTGTAAGTCTCACAACCATCCTGTCACAGTGGCTGCTGTACCGTGTTGGTACCGTAATATATTTGAACCAAATTTAACTCGGCGTTCTCCAATGTCCTGCTTTCCTTTTTTAAAATAATGTTTATTTATTAATACTTATTTATTAACAGCCTCACTTTCAGCCACCTCTCTGTTTATGAAACAAGGCTTAACTTAGTTATTTTCTGTAAACGGTGCTGCTGTAACATCGGGACACATTGAGGCACCAGAATGTGCAATATGTAAATGCAAACAGAAGAGGCGCTGTTTCCCTTTTTACATTTGAACCTTACCCACTTTCACGCTTGGTGTTCTCTTTACTAATGCAATTTAAATACATTATTAAAAACTGAAAATCCATATAAGATAAATTAGTTTTTACTTATCATTTTGATACAATTATTGCATAATCAAAATCAAAAAAGCTATTCATAAAGTATCTAAATCTTTGCGTAAATGAAATATCAATATTAGTATACCAAATGGCAAATTAAAATCAAAGTATTGAATTTTCATTTTGAGCTCAACATTGCATATATTAGTGGGAAATTTAAATGCAAACTTACATTGTCATTTTACATATTATATTTTCATATAAATTTTAATAGTGATATGCTTCCATACTCAAACTTCAAAGGTCAAAATTTCAGTTCATAAAAGTTCACTTTTTCTAGAATAAAAAAGCCCTGACATCTATGACTAGCTAAATGAAAGCAGTCTTCAAAGACTATGCAAAGTTAGATACAATACAATACATTTCTGTTTGGTTGAGCTCTTCCGCCATGCTTCACAGTATGATTTTACATAAACTCACATGTACGTTTACTTTAAAAAACTTGGCTCATGCTTGCAATGCTTATAGACCTCCACAGACATAATGGACATTGGACAGATTTCAGCAGTAAGGACCAAAACATGGAGCATGTAGATCTGCATTCTGTGTGTGTGTGTCCTCTTCATAACGTCCACTGTGGGAGACTTATGACCACTCAGCTGTAGGTGTAATTCTGTAACACAGAAAAGAACACATTGTGATCAGGCGTTAAATTCTTGAAACATCCAACAGAAAATGTGCAGCTTTTTCTCTATGGTATCTAGGTCAGGGCAAGCGAGGTTTGTCTTTGGTTAGGATTTCAAGAACTGGATTGAAGGCCTTACATGTAACCTACTAACATGATTAAGAAGTGAAAGAGAAATCAGCCAACTACATTTTGATTTGTCAGCAATGGCTGCATAAGGCGTAGAAACCTCTGTCTCTGACAGAGAGTGAGAGAGAGAGAGAGAGAGAGAGAGAGAGAGAGAGAGTGAGAGAGAGATTATATGGGCAAACAATGAAAACAGTTTTTTTTTTCATTTTAATGGGCATTTTGTTTTGTTACAATATTCTGCAGTTATGTTAAGCATGTTTATGAATGTCACTTTGTGTGTGTGTATAGAAAGGAAGTCAGTAACTCACTGTGGTATCTCCAGTTTACAGTGTGGATCCTTCAGTAGATCAGAGAGCTCCTTCACTGCTGAATCACCTAGTTCATTCCAGTTCAGATTCAGGTCTCTCAGCTGTGATGGGTTTGATTTCAGAGCTTTAAACAAAGCAGCACAGGCTTCACCTGTTATACTGCAGTCATACATACTGCAGAGAAAATAAGAAGTAAAACTCCACACACTTACAGTTCAACAAGCACTTGAGAAAACATGGCATGCCACACCAAAAGAGAGATTCATTGTGCACTGCTGTATGTCAGGAGAAGAATTACCAAACTCTCCTCTACTAGGAATTAACATGCTAACTAATTTTGATATTTGAGTTAATAAACAGTTTTTAGTTAACAGTGGGAACGAAAAAAGGGGCATTCACCAAAATTAATATCATAGAAGGTTCTGACTGACAATACAAAAAATAGTACTTTTTTTCTGTTTTCCATACCTTGTCTGTTTTTTTTAATATTGTTTACAACTTACTGTATATTTCATTTAGCTTTCTAGCATTTATCTTTAAGGGAAATTCCAGCATTTTTTATTTATCTGCTTAATTAAATGGATAAGGTGTGTGAAATGCTTCATTCTAGGGAAACTTACAGAGTCAGAAATGTTCACACTGGTGGTGATGGAAACCAGACATCCATCTCTAAAAGCTCCCTCACAGAAAGTTAGTACACTTCCTGATGTCTTTGTTTTATGATAGTTTTGGGAAGATTTTGGCCTATAATATATTATTAAATTACACTGCAGAGAGATACAAGTGCAAGTCATTTTAAGGAGAGATTTACAGTTACAACCATGATTCCAAGGTTTGGGACACTGTGCACAATGTAGGTAAAAACAGAATACAATGTTTTAAACTCTACATTTAACTGAAAATAGTACAAACATATCAAATGTTGAAATTATTTTTTTTTGTTTTCTGAAAAATAGATATTCCTTTTTAATTTGATGCCAGCAACATGTTTCAAAAAAGTTGGGACAGTGGCAACAAAGTCAGAGAGTCAAGTGATGTTTAACAGAAAAAGAGAGCGAGTATGTTTAGACAGTGAAAATAGTTACTCTGCTATTATGACACACATGCTGATGAACTTAACTGTGTGTGCATGTGGCAACAGCAGTAACTCACTCTAGTTTCTCCAGTTTACAGTGTGGATCCTTCAGTAGATCAGAGATCTGCTTCACTACTGCATCTCCTAGTTTATTGTAGTTCAGATTCAGTTCTCTCAGATGTGATGAGGGGTTTGATTTCAGAGCTTTAAACAGAGCAGCACAGCCTTCACCTGTAATACCACACCACTCCAGCCTACAGACAAAATAAGAAGAAAAACTTCTCACACAGCTCAACAAGCACTTGAGAAAGAAAGATTCACTGTACACTCACTGTACATTCTCTGCTGTTTGTCAGGAGCAAATTTAACAAACGCTGATCTACTAGGAATTAACATGCTCACTTATTTTGATATAATTAGTTTATGAACAGTTATTTAGTTAACAGTGATTAAGAAAAAATGACTTTTAGCAATACCAACATAACAGAAAGCTATGTTTGATAATATACAACAATTATAAATTAGTTTCTCATTTATCATACATTACTGCCTTTTAAATTTTGTTTGTTCTCTTGTAAATATTGGTTATTTACATTAAATAACACACACAAAGAGAAAAGATGCCTGGTATCTAGTTCAAGCAAATAGGCAGTTTTTGAAAACCTACCTACCTTTTAAAGAGGTTTAACAGTTATCTGTAGCTAATTTAGCTTATTGTTTCATATAAAACAATTTATTTGTAATTTAAAATAGTTTTTGAATAGTTGAAGTATTTAAAGCCTATTTTTCTGTTCCAGTTTTGGCACATTTTGAATAAACAAAGGCCAGTTCGGGTCATGGTACAATCTTAAGTAAAAATTAAGCTGGCACATGGACTTATATGGACTTATATGGACATATGCGATGTTTACATATGACCCTTTTAGTGGTTAAATCGGTAACTTCTGATGGAGATGATATATTTATTTATATATGTATATTTTTATTACATTTCATTTGGAGTTTTGTTGTTTTCTTACAATATTTTACTGTTATGTCAACCATGCTAATGAAATTTTGTGTTTTCTGTTTGTGTGTGAGTGTATTTGTGTGTGTAGAAATGGTCAGTCTGTAACTCACTGTAGCATCTCCAGTTTACAGTTTGGATCCTCTATTAGATTAGAGATCTCCTTCACTCCTGAATCTCCTGGTTCATTGTAGCTCAGGTTCAGCTCTCTCAGCTGTGATGAGGAGTTTGATTTCAGAGCTTTAACTAGAGCAGCACAGCCTTCACCTGTAATACCACACCACTCCAGCCTACAGACAAAATAAGAAAACCACCCATACCACACAATCTGCATTACGTCACACAGCATAAAAAAATTGGAACTATTGTTTTTGATGCTCAGAGGGCACCGAAAAAATGTGGCTCGTTCAAGTCATGTTGAGCATTGCTTGTCCACTTCTTTCGAAAGTGCTTACGTTAAGCACTAACAGCTTTTTGTTTGGTGTTGATAGACCAAGTAAAACCAAAGACACAATCATTTAAATTTGATGTAAAAATCATATTGATGCATGCATAAAAGCATGCACAAAGGGATTAGCCTGGTGGCAGTTACAGATGCCAGTGAGAAAGCCACAAGGTTGCAGGGACCTGCAAACACTATAACCAAGTGGATAAAAAAGAAACTACAAACCATGGAATACAGTCCCGTAATGTAGTTCTCTGTGTCATTGTTGACAGAAATTGTTTTGAAGACTTTCATAGCTAAAAAGAAAACGTGCCTATGGCTAAACCTGCTTTTTGTTGTAAATAGTTCTATGTAGATTCATTTTATGCCAATTGTAACATTAAATGTTTACATTTGCAGCCTATGTTTACATTTGCAATCTTTAAAAATAAGTAATTGAGCATGTTTGTGCTTTTACCATGCCAATGTACACATGCCAAATTTTTACTTTGGCATGGTAAACATTTCTTAATGTGATACATAAATGCAAATCAAAAGCATTCACAAATGGCCAAAATAGCCCAAGACTCTCGAGAGTTAATGTAGGTGCGCACATCAATGCCAACATACGTTCAATTTTTGTGTGCCACAGTGCACTAATCAGTATTTTGTCATTACTGCCTTAAACTAAAGCCAGAAACAGAGCACACAAAGAATTTACACAGAGAAATCAAAAATATTTAAGATATTTTATTTAAAAGACAAACACCCATCACCTCAACAAAAGTTACTAGCTAGGCTTTTTCGCCTTATTTCTTTTAGCTCTAAAACAGTGAGTTTGTGAAGGGTTAGCTGATACCAAATGGGCTGAATTCACAAGTGATGTTGAATTCACAAGTTTAATTGCAATAAAGGTATACACAAAGCTTTAAAATGAACTTTATCTTGATGTTTATCAGTGCTCTCACTGCAACATATTCTATGCAGTAAAGCTGCATTTTATACTATATCTACTACACAACACTTTGTGTCCAGCGTGTGATGGCCTTAAAGCACTCTCACTCTCACACAAAATGTATCTGATGTGATGCAAAGTTTTTAGATTACACTCTCACACAAAACACTGTGATCTAAAAACTTTGCATCACATCAGACACTCTGTATAGTGTGTGTTAATGAGAGAAAGAGAGTTGAAAGTAATTGATGTAGTAGATTTTTTTATTTCATTTGGCATTTTGTCATTTTGTTACAACATTCTGCTGTTATGTCAAACATGCTGATGAACGTAACTGTTTGTTTGTTTGTATGTGCAGAGTCAATAGGTCAGTAACTCACAGTAATTTTACCAGAACACAGTGTGGATCCTTCAGAAGATCAGAGAGCTTCTTCAATCCTGAATCTCCTAGATCATTCCAGTTCAGATTCAGCACTTGCAAGTGTAATGGTTCTGATTTCAGAGCTTTAACCAGAGCAGCACAGCCTTCCTCTGGAATAAAGCAACTTTCCAGGCTACAGAGAAAAAAATACGACTTTTACCTAAGAGCTTTAGATATTTGTACAAGATGCTGTGCACACATTGAGTCTTTTTGAGCCAGATAAATGTTGCAAAAATGTTTGCAAACTACACAGCAACTTATGTATTTTACAGTCTTGTTTGAATCTGGAGAAATCTCAGTGCTTGTAGGGCCAGAAACCACTGCTGAATATGTGTCATGCATCACCTTCGAGCCCACAGATGGCTCTGCATGAGAAACTGCATTTTTAACATAGATGCATATAGACTGAATGTATTTTTTACGTGCTGCTGGAGGCCTGTCTATTACCAATATGCTTGATATACTTGTGCCACTACTATAGTATACCTCTATGGTAGGTGTTTCTGATAAATAGCTTGTAAGTGTATGTCCAAGATAGGAGATGGGGGATGGCAACAGCGAAAACATCAGGTGTTTGAGTGCTTTTGTCTGCAAGACACAATGTTATTTTGAAACCGAAATGTGAATTAATAAAAAAAAAAAACTGAACACTTTTTAGACATTGAATTTCAGACATTCTGTTGTGCAACAACCATGAAATTCAGATTCAGATTGAAACTCAATTACAGTTCAGAATTCAATTTCAGGTGGTATGATGTAAAATTCAAAATATTGACATTCAGATTCAGATTTTTGCAATTTAATTTCTAGTGGCATGAATGTAACTGCATATGCATACTCTGTGGTTTGTCATTGTCATTTGGATGTCAGTTAAATGACCCTTTCCTGTTGATGTAGATAAGTCCTGCACATCAAAATGCTAAAAACTCCCCAGCAATCTCTGTTTTGTCTTTCAGAGTAGTCTCACACAACTTTCAGCACTTCAAAATATTTCCACATTATGCTTTAGGCTCTACAGCTTTGGTTAGTTGACTAGTCGACTAGTCAGTGCAACCTCAATCACACCTCTCTCTCTCTCACACATACACACATACACACACACATTAGTAATAGGAGTAACTCACTCTAGTTTCTCCATTTTACACTCTGAATGCTCCAGTAGATCAATGAGCTCCTTCACTGCAGACTCTGTATTATTGTAGTTCAGGTTCAGCTCTCTTAGATGTGAAGGGTTTGATTTGAGAGCTTTAACCAGATCAGCACAGGCTTCTTCTGTATTACTGTAGTATTCCAGCCTGCATAGAGAAGAAAAACTCCTTATACTTACAGCTCAACACACACAGCACGACACACAACAAAAGCCAGTTCACACCAAAAAAAGTCTCTGAGGCATTATTAGTCATCCATCTAGTGAAAGAGATATGGATCCAGTTTTATCCATGTTTCCCGAGTGAAATCACACAATCTCACTTTTTACAGTATTATACTATAAATGAATCTATGCCTATATCATATTTTTGTCTTGCCAGTCATGTCATGTAGCTTCATGCTCCACATTGCCTGATTCTATAACAGCAGACCGATCTGATGATACGCTCATTTATTTTTGTTCGTTGCTCAATAAACTTCTACAGTTTGACTAGATATTCACTAGGTGATCATTTTTCATATTTCATCTATGAAATATGAGCTTTGTGCCATTTTTAAACATCTAGTCTATTTTCTTCCTCTTGCATGTGAGTGCATTGTAATCTCCTTTGAAATATACTGAAATCACACTTTTTATAGGGTTATAGCATATATCAAAAAAATAAATCTATGCATATACAATATTTTGGTCTTGTTTGTGCAACAAATTGAGACTGTAATTTTATGGCCCTACACAGCTCTGTTATTTGTGTCACTTTTTAACTTTTTAAAAACTTATGAATATAAAATAATAGACAAATGACAATTGATTTTTTAGCTTAACAAAAAAGAAATATATTTACATACATTATGATTTTATCTGTCAGTGTGTTCTTTAAACCATTCCTTGAGAAAGCCCTGTGTTTATAGTTACCATTCAATACTTAGTGTGTCTAAACAATCCATCATCAAATTAAATGAGATGAGCTGATGGAATTAAACTAATCCAAACAGTGAATGGAAAGCACCAAGAAGTCAGCAACCAAATGTTTGTCCTTCTAAGATGCCAATAACAAGGGTCAGTCCTATCATTACAGTGTTATGACTGTCAGTGACAAAGTCACTCTGTTACTATGCTACTATGTCTGTTATACAGTAGTACTGATTAATACAGAGTATACATTTCAAGTGCTGACTTTTGTTCAATTTTGCAACAAGCATCACTTGGCAAGCAATGTCACATCATCAAGATTATCTCTCTAACATACTTAAAATGAATAGACCAACAAAGTTCAGATGTACATTTACCCATTAAGCACTTGAGGCTCTACAGCTGCCCACAATGAAGGCCAGTGGATTTTAGTTGACTAGTCAGTACTACACCTATCACATACATATTCCCTCTCTCTCTGACAAACATTCACACAATACTGAATGTAAAAGAGCTGAGTGTTTCCAGCTGTAATATGAGTAACTCACCGTAGTATGCCCAGTTTACAGTGTGGATGCTTCAGTAGATCAGAGAGCTCCTTCACTCCTGACTCTCCTGGATAAATCCAGTTCAGATTCAGCTCTCTCAGCTGTGATGAGGGGTTTGATTGCAGAGGTCTAACAAGAGCAACACAGCCTTCACCTGCAATCCTGCAGTTAGTGTGCAGAAAGAAGAAAAACTCACACTTGCCACTCAACGCACACACACACAGAGCACAATAAAGTGCAAAGTCTAGTTCACACCAAAACCTTATCATCTATGTCTAAACAATTTATCTATGTCTAAACAATTCTATGTCTAAACAATTCACCATTAAATTAAATCACGTAAGCTGATGGAATACTTATCCAAACAGTGGATACTTATCCAGCTGATACTTATCCAAACAGTGGATGTGCACTGTAATGTTCAGGAACCCATTTGTGCCCTTATTTATAATTTGCAACTACAATATCAATACCAATGACGAGAAGATTAGCGAGTTAGAGAAAACATAACTATCAATAACTATACATAAATAACATAATACTTCATTAGTCCCACAATGGGCAAATTCACAGTTCTACAGCAGCAAAGGCATAGCAAGGCACTCAAGAAAAGAAGTAACAAGAAGGGAATTAATAAGCAACCTATTTAACCTCCCCATGTCCTTTCAAAGCCCCTTTAACCTGTTGTAAGACACAGATTGGAGCAGGGGGGCTGAGTGCTGGAGTGTGCGGGTAGGGAGGTTGAGCTGAAAGCAGGAAAACCAGTGGGGGTGGCTGTGAGGTGAGAGATGTGAAGAGGTGGTGAATGTGGGAAAAGGGGCAGGGCAGTACACTGGGAGTGCAGAAGGGGGGGGTTGCAGCAGGGTTTGTTTTTGGAGAAACACCAAACAGTCTTGGAGGGTACAGTGTTCTCCATGCAGAAATTTATATAGTCAGTTATACAGTGTGTGAGACTATTAATGTTCTTCCCATGTCCTTTCAAAGCCCCTTCAGTCTCCCCAGACCATTTCTTCACTTTGCAGGTGACAGCTGGCTCGCCAATTTCCCTATTTAGTGGTTTGTACACAGGCAGAAAATAAAGCAGGTTATGATCTGATCTTCCAAGGGGAGGGGGAGTGATGAATTACAGTATATGCCTCCTTGATGTTGGCATAAAAAAATCCAGTATTTTATTGTCTCTGGTATGACAGTTTACACACTGTGAATTTAATCAGAGTGGAGGATGGAGAAACATGGTCCCCAGAAATCAGAATGAGGGCCTGTGGGTGCTGTGTCTGCAGCCTGCTCACAGCTTTGTACAGGACGTCAAAGGCAGCATCGGCATTAGCTGGAGAGAACGTACGCAGCTATCACAATAATGTGCGAGAATTCCCTCGGTAGGTAGAATGGCCTCATACTAATGGCTAACAGTTCAATGTCCTTACAGCATATTTGCTCCTTAATAGAGATGTGCCCAGAATTACACCATCTATCATTCACAAATACTGCCAGCCATCCACCTTTCCTCTTATTACTCTCAATGTCTGCCTGTATGAGCTGGAAACTATCCAAATTGATGACCGTGTCCGGAGTTAGCGTAGTTAGCCATGACTCAGTGAACAGCATGATGCTATACTCATGGTACTTCCTCTGATGTCAGTTCAGCGCCATCAGCTCATTCATCTTATTGGGAAGAGATCTTACCTTTCCCATGACAACTGAGGGAAGAACAGGTCCATAATGTTTCCTTCTGGCATGACAAAAAGCTCTGGCACGACTCCTCTTCAGCTCATGGAGGATATCGGGACTCTCACCCTACTAACAGCTCCATACAGGATCTCCAGACGCGGTTGTAAACAGAGAAAAAAGTAGAGCAAGGACCAGGGCAAACTGTACAAGTTTGGTGTTCATAGTGCAAAAGCCCTTGGCAAACAACTAAAAAAGCATAAACACTTAAAAAAAGAAAAAAGAAACTACAGAAAGTAAGAAAAAAACTTCAAAGGGAGCAGGAGCTGCTGCAGCAGGCTGCCACCCACGTGACACCATCTCAAAAAACATGACTGTCAGTGTCAATGCCACTCTGTCACCATGACACTATGTCTGTTATACAGACATACTGTACTGATTAATACAGAACATACTTTTAAGTGCTCCATTTGGTTCAGTTTTGTAACCATCATCACTTGGCTAACAATATCACATCATTATGTCATTCTGACATACAATTAGGTGCACAAACACTTGAAATCAAACCTAAGTAAAATAATTAGAAAATAAAACACACCTGATCAAGGAACAGCTGAGCAGCCGATTGCCTGATTGCTTTCAAGACCCTAAAAATGTGGGGGCTCTGTATGAAAATGGTAGTAATTTCTACATCATTTACCTGGTTCAGATGTAGATATACTGAAAGCTAAAAGTCTGCACTACAAAATTTGTAAGTGCTAAATATTGTATTAGTGATGAAGGATCAGAGGAGAGGACCTTGAAAATGCCCTTTTATTAAGAAACACACAGAAAAAGCTACTGAAAATGGCTGGGCAAAGGAGACAGGTCACCCCTAGCCATAGTTTCTCTGGCGGCAGCCAAGCCAGTACAGTCTCTGCCTCAGCCGCTTCAAGGTCTTGTCTGCCCTGAAGTACCCCATGCCAGCCACCCAAGCGTCACACCCAACAATATTTTACACAGGCTGTGCAGCACCAGCAACTGCCAGACGTGCTGACCTGGCACCGGCTCCACCCACAACATCCCCTAGTACAACTGCAGGTGGTCCCAGCCAGTGGGCCCATGCAGTGTTACATCTGTTTATTTTGGTGTCTGCCCCACCTGGAGCCAGACATGCTCCCAGGAGAATTCAGCATCTTACTTCTGGGCATGACAGAACTCCTTTGAGCTTATTATGTCAAGTCCAATGATACTAGGGTAGATGGCCACAAAACTCTTTTACACCATTTGTGCTTTCTCCACAAAGTGCAAACAGTATCAGCACTCCTCTGCAACGCAATGATGGCAAGACAGGGCATTGTCTTCACTGTGTAGACACACAACACAGAGCTGAATAAAGAAGCTGTTTTTCTGTAATGCTGCAAACCACCCCACTACCAGACCCTCAGGGTCTCTGAACTGCATGAGTCAGATCAACAAGACCTCCGAAAGGTCACAAGGTCGAGCACAGCTCTCATTGCCACCAGTAAGTCTAAACGAAGTATACAGGTTTGTCACGTTGCCAATCTTGTTTCCCGTCAGCTCAGGCTTGTAGTATTGGAAAGCACAATGTCCCATGTTTTCCACACCACCAATTATCCATGATGCTGTCACTCACTCAAGGGCCATTTTGCCTACCGCCCCCAGATACTTTTCCTGTTTTTCACTGCATTGCTCCCTCCAAAGCCACATCATTGAGGATGCGCTCTGCCATTTATTCTGTACATGTTGCCTCAGCTTCTCCGCTCCACCAGTAGTACACTTCTTTGCTCTCCTTTTTTCCTCTGTCAATGCAGAACCAGGTTTCATTTCATCTTCTGTGACTTTCTCTTTCAACGGCTCCTCTTACACCAGCTTCTCTTTTGCCATTTTCTCTTCTTCGCTGTCTGCCTTGAAGTTCTTCAGTGAGCCACTGGGTGGTACCCATAATCCCACTTTTGACATCAAGTGTAGAGTCTTAACAAACAAGTGTCAGAGGATGTCGTAATTTCAGCTTGAAAACACTTAAGAACCAGGCAGAAAAAGCCAGCAAAAACGACCAGGCAAATAGGCACATCGTCCCTGGCCATATAATTTCCCCTAATGGTTTGTACACTTCAAAACCCCCCCGCCCCCCGCCACATCACACCACAGCCCAAAACCATATAAACAACACATACATGCCACTCAAACCCAACAACAACAGTGACAACGGCAACAACAGTAACAGCAAAATAATAACAAAAAACAATCCATTTTGCTTGGGGGTGGGGTTGCAATGCAAACTTTGCACGCACCCTTAAAGTCTCTTTCCCCAAGAATAGGGCATATGGCAGCTGCCACAGTATTTTAATGATATAGGGATTTAATTATTAATTATTTCCCTGCATGACACCTGGATGCTATTTTGAAAGTTAATCTGAACATATGAATTAACAGAAAAACTGAATGCTTTCTCAAATTTTCAGACATTCAGTTGTACGTCATCAACCATCAAGTTCAGTTTCAGTTTTTTTTTGCAAAATGTAAAATTCAATTTCAGTTCAGAATTCAATTTTCAGGTTCATAGGTACTTTCTGTGGTTGGTCATTCTGTATGTCAAGTGAATGGCCATTTCCTGTTTCCTGTGGTTCTGGCACATCAAATTATATCTAAATCTGAAGATTTGTGATCTACCTTTCAGAGTAGTTTTACACAGCTTACAGCTGACAGTGAAATTTCTTTTTTTGTTTATTTTACTTTTCTCTACAGCTGCCCATGGTGATGGCCAGTGGACATTAGTCGACTAGTCCACTAGACAGTGCAACCCCTAAACACCATTCATATGCATACTCCTCTCTGTATTTCACACATGCACACACAGACACACAATGTATTTAAAGCAAAAGCAGAGAGCTTCCAGATGTAATATAAATATCTCACTGCAGTTTCTCTAGATTGAAGTGTGGATACTTCAGGAGATCAAAGAGCCCCTTCAATGCTGAATCTCCTGGATCATTGCCACTCAGATTCAGCTCTCTCAAGTGTGATGAGTGGTTTGATTTCAGAGCTTTAAGCAGATCAGCACAGCCTTTATCTGTAATACAGCAGTCACACAGCCTGCAGAGAGAAGAAAAAAAAAACTCCTTACACCTACAGTTCAACACAAACACACACACACACACACACACACACACACACATACAACACAATACAGAACAAAGGCATGATCACACCAAAAAATATCTGAGCCATTTTTAGTCATCCATCTAATGGAAAAATATGGTTCCATATTTATCAATCTTAGTCAGCAATGACTTCATTAGATTAACATTTTTATAATAATATTATTTTTAAAAATTATTTAAAAAAATATATTATTATTTTTAAAATAATATTATATATATATGGTTTCATTTGCACACATTGAAATCACACAGTTACTATGTAAAGTATTATTACATACATTAACAATTAATCTATACCCGTAAAATATTTTGTTCTTGTTTGCATTGCCTCAGTGTATGGAGGCAGCTGTTTTTTACCTGACACCAACAGTGGCAAAGCATGTGATTATAATTTTGTTGCAGTACACAACAGAGTGACTTGCGTCACTTTTTAAGTTATTGTAAAATTGGTTTAATATAGTAATACTGATTAATACAGAGCAAACTGTTCAAGTGCTCACTTTTGTTAAATTTTGCAACCAGCATCACTTGGTAAGCAATGTCACATCATCAGTATTATGTCATTCTGATTAATGGATCAACAAAGTCAGATATCATAATGTGCTGTGTCTTGTGAAAATAATATCATCATACAGTTGATAGCAGTTTGGTAAATTCTGAGAAACTAGCATTATTATTTGGATGTCTATGAGTGCATAAGTCTATAAGTGTCAAACACAAGACTGAACACAGCTTATTCAAAAAATGAAAAACTACCAAAAGCCCTTTGCTAGAAATCACTATTATAAAAGCATGTCACTCCTTCTCCAAGCCTGCCCTGTCTCACATTGTGCATGAATCTGTAGTTTGGAAGGACTAAATATTTTAATGATACAAGGATTTACTTATTTATATTTTGGGGTTTGAAAGTGAATTTGGAAATGTGAAATAGTAGAAAAACTGAATACATTCAGTATTCATCAACTATAAAATTCAATTTCAGACTTATGCTGCTTTCTTACAGTTTCAGACTTCAGTTTCAGATGGACTGATGCAGATTCCAGATAGCTGCATTCAATTCAAATTTCTAATGGCTTGTATCTATCTTCATAGATATGTTCTGATGGTTGTTGATTTTGTATGTCAGTCAAATGGCCCTTTCCTGTAAAAGTAGGCAGTTCTTGCACATCTAAATATACCTAACTCTCTGGAGATATGTGATCTGTTTTTCAGTGTAGTCTGACACAATTTGCAGCTGACAGTGACATTTGTTTCATTTCAAAATGTTTCCACATTAAGCACTTTAGACTCTACAGCTGCCCAAAGTGATGGCCAGTGGATATTAGTTAATTAGTCCACTACTCAGTGCAACCCCTATCACGTGCATACTCCCTCTCTCTCTATCTCTTTCTTTCTTACATGTACACACAAACACACACAGTACTGAAAGTAAAAGAGCTGTAAGCTTCCGGATGTAATATGTGTAACTCACTGTAATATCTCCAGTTGACAGTGTGGATCCTCCAGTAGATCAGAAAGCTCCTTCACACCTGAATCTCCTGGATCATTCGAGTTCAGACTCAGTTCTTTCAGGTGTGAGCAGTTTGATTTTAGAGATTTCACTAGATCAGCAAAGCTGTCACCAGTAATCCTGCAGTCAGACAGTCTGCAGAGAGAAGAAAAACTCCTCACACTTACAGCTCAACACACACACAATACACACAAACACATAGCACAATATAGATCAAAGGATAGTAACACCAAAAATGTCTCTGAAGCATTTTAGTTATCTGTCTAACAAGAGATATGATTATATTTTTAGCAGTGTTTCAGTCCACACTGGCTTCACTAGGTGCATTTTTCATCTTTGAAATTTGAGCCCTTTGTGACACTTATTTTTTTCATTTGCATGCTAGCACACGCTTCGGGGGCCTAGATGGCTGCATTCTGTGAGTAATGGCATTAAAGCTGAGTTATGGACCTTAACCTCAGCTCCTCTAAGTTTCTCCTCTAAACCCAGGGTTTACAGTTACCATCCAAATCCTAGTGTGTCTAAACAATTCATCACTGAATTAAATGAGGTGAGCTAATGGAATTTAACTAATCAAAACAGTGGATGGAGTGTAACATACTTTTGAAGTGCTCACTTTTGTTCAAACCAGCATCACTTGGTAAGCAATATCACAGCAGCAGCATTATGTCACTCTGACAGACCTATAATTAATAATGCAACAAAGTCAGATGTCATAATCTGCTAATGAAAATAATCATACAGTTGGTAGTAGTTTCGAAATTCTCCTAAGAAACTTGGATTTGGAGGTCTATAAAGTGCTGCTAAGTCACTGATGTGTCAAACACAAGACTGACCACAACATACTCAAAAGATGAAAAATGGCCAAAAATACTTGAAATCGCTGTGATACATGCATGTCTCTCCTCCTCCAAGCCTACCCTGTATCACAGTGTGAATAAATCTGTAGTTTTCAGTCTCAAGCTGCTGTTCCATGTTCTCTCACGTTTTAGTAAAACATTTAAAATAAAGCTAATGTTCTGTTGTTGATGATTTGTTATTTAGTGAATTTACATTCATTAAAGCAAAATTTAATTTACTGTATACAGCACTGCAAAATTTGCAAGGACCCTTTTTTTAATGAAATAGGGATTTATTATTTACATTGTCATGTTCAAATGCTGTTGCCTGCAAAACACCTGGATGTTTTAGTGACAGTGAATCTAAAATGTGAATTAATAGAAAAATGCTTTTTAGAAATTTAATTTCAGGTGTTCAGTTGTAAATCAACTATAAAATTCGGTTTCACATTTTATATTGCTTGCAAAGCTTAAAATTTAATTTCAGTTCAGAATTCAATTTCAGATGCTATGATGCAGATTCAAAATATTAACATTCAAATTTACATTTTTGCATTTGAATTTCTAGGGGCATGAATGTAACTCCATATGTACATTCTGTGGTTGGTCATTTTTTTTTATATCAATCAGATGGCTCTTTCCTGGCAAAGTAAGAGGTTCTTGCACATCAAAATGTACCTCACTCTCTGCCATTCTGTGATCATTCAGAGTAGTCTTACATAACTTGCAGTGAATGGTGAAATATGTTTTATTTGAAAATGTTTCCACATTAAGCACTTAAACTCTACAAGTGCCCACAGTGATGGCCAGTAGATATTAGTTGACTAGTCCACTTGTCAGCACAACCATATCACATACATACTCTATCTCTCTCTCACACACACACACACACACACACACACACACACACACACACACACATCTACACACAAACACACGATACTGAAAGTAAAAATGCAGTGTTTCCAGTTGTAATATGAGTAACTCACTGTAGTTTCTCCAGTTTACAGTGTGGATCCTCTAGTAGATCAGAGAGCTCCTTCACTCCTGAATCTCCTAGTTTATTGTGGTTCAGGTTCAACTCATTCAGGTGTGAGTGTTTTGATTTCAGAGCTTTAATAAGACCAGCACAGCCTTCACCTGTAATGCTGCAGCCAGACAGTCTGCAGGGAGAAGAAAAGGTTCTCAGACTTACAGCTCAACATACTGTGGTGCAGCTCACTGGGAAACCCAACGAGAGCTTAGTGACACACACAGTAACACCAGAAAAAAAAGCAAAGAGCCCAAAAGCAAGAATCTTGAAATGCCATAGCCCTCTAACTGTGCAGAACATTGTTTTGGGTTTAGCTTCTGGGAACAAAGCGATCTGCCAGTACCCACTTTTTAAGTCTCAGGATGAAAACCAAGTGGATCCAGCCACTGGATCCTTTTATCCACATGTGGAATGGGGTACAAGTCTTTCTTGGTGACATCATTGAGCCTTCTATAATCTACACATTAGCATTACTCGCGTTCTTTCTTTGGAACCATGACTACTTATAATGCCAAGGGGCTCTCTGGTGGCTATATAATTATTGAGTGCTGCATTTTTCCATGGTTTGGTCTGCAGCCTCCTGTCAGTCCAGGGGGAGGTGTCGCAGGTGAGTCTGTCCCAGCTCCTCGCAAAGCAGTTTTGAAATTCCACCTGAATCTACTACATTTCTCACTACTGTTCGTCCATGTCACCAGCACATTTCAGTCCTGAAATTCCACCTGAATCTACTACAACATTTGTCACTACTGTTCGTCCATGTCACCAGCACATCTCAGTCCTGAAATTCCATCAAAATCTACTACACCATTTCTTACTACTGTTCGTCCATGTCACCAGCAGATTTCCTGCAAGACTGTCATTTTATTTTCCTCTTTGCTAGGTGGGGCTTGAGTCAGCATGCTGCCAGGCACACATTGCTCCTAGGGGCAGAAAGAGCTCAAAGAGCGAAAGGGCAAACATTTTCCTGGCTGAATGAAAGCAGCATTGCATGAAGACCCCTAAGATCAGTGGCTTATTGCCCTATCAACTGCTGCTGGCTGTTCTTTTCTTTGGCTAATCTGTGTGTGGGGGAGGGACACTGCACTCCTCCACCCAGTACAACATGGATCATTGGTAGAGTTGATTCTTCCCCACAGAAGTATCCTCTCAGTCACCCTTGTTTTGCAAGCTGCTGGGTGCAGTTCTTTGCAATGTTTTCTTGTTGCCTGATGGTGTTGTCTCTGCTGGCTTTGAGCACTGCTGGCTTTTTCATTTGTGGGCTCTGGCTGAGTTTGGCATCAGGCCTCCGGTAGCTTCATCACTACGTGCTCCCCTTTGAAGCTCAACATGGTGCTTACTAATTGGAATTGTTGTTTCTGAAAATGTTGTGGCCAAGAATACATGTCTTGCACTTCAGTTATCCAGATCAATTGATGCATATTCCTGCCCCCTATTGTCAGCTTTTAGTTTAAAAAATAAAATCAACCTTATGTTGTTATCAATGATTTGTTATTTAATAAACTTATATTCAGGATGTCCCTTGCTCTATGCCGTTCACCAAAATTTGGAATGATTTTTAATGATATGGGCATTTAATTATTTATATTTTTTGTGGTTGACGGCTATTGCCTGTAAGACACCATTTCTATTCAAATTTTAGAAAAACTTAATGATTTTTACAAATTGAATTTCATCTGTTCAGCTATATATCATCAACTCCAAAAATTCAGTTTCAGATTTTGTATCACTTTCTTATAATACTTAAAATTCAATTTCAGTTCAAAATTAAATTTCAGATGCAGGTTTAAAATAGTAAATTTAATAAATTTTAATAAATTTAAAAGTCCAAATTCAGTTTTTGCATGGAAATTTGTAATGGCATGTATCTTTCTTCATAGGTATGTTCTGTGGGTTGGTCATTTTGCATGTCAGTCAAATTGCCCTTTCCTCTTGCACATCCAAATTAACTCTCTGGAGATGTGTGATGTATCTTACAGAGTAGTTTAAACAACGTGCAGCTGACAGTGATTTTTTTCATTTAAAAATATTTCCACATAAAGCACTCTACAGCTCTATGGCTGCCCACAGTCATGGCCAGGGGATTTTTGTTGACTAGTCCACTAGTCAGTGCAACCAATATTGCATACCATCCTCCATCTCTCTCTCTTGCACACACATACACACAAACACACGCACACACACTACTGAAAGTAAAAGAACTAAGGGTTACCAGATGCAACATGAGTAACTCACTGTAGTTTCTCTAGTTTCCCATTTGGATTCTCCAGTAGATCACAGAGCTCCTTCACTCCTGACTCTCCTGGTTCACTGTCATTCAGATTCAGCTCTCTTAGTGGTGACAGGTTTACTTTCAGAGCTTTTACTAGAGCAGAACAGCCTTCCTCTGTAATATTGCAATATGCCAGCCTGCAGAGAGAAGTAAAGCTCCAAGTAAAAGAGCTGAGTTTATTCAGGTAATTCTAATAACATCTTTGGTCTTTGTGTGTATAATGAGATAGTAAGTCAGCAAATTACTGTAGTTTCTCCAGTTTACAGTGTGGATCCTTCAGTAGATCAGAGAGCTCCTTCATGCCTGAATCTCCTGGTTTATTGTAGTTCAGATTCAGTTCTCTTAGGTATGATGGGTTTAATTTCAGAGCTTTAACTAGAGCAGCACAGTCTTCCATTGTAATTTTGCAATATTCCAGCCTGCACAGATAAGAAAAGCTTCTCACACTTACAACTCAACACAAACAAACTTTAATCTCACAGCATAGATAAGTTCCAACTTTTTCGTTTCATGTCCTTTTGTGTGTTTGTAGTGATATTAAATAAGTAGAAAATATATAACATTGTCTCCCCTACACACTCTTATACTCACATATGTACTTGTGTACCCTTTTTCTCTCTGTCTCTTTCACACACACACACACACACACACACTACTGTCAGTAAAAGAGCTGAGGTTATTCAGATCATCCTGATAGTATGTTTGGTCTGTGTCTGTGTATTGAGTAAGAGTAAGCCAGTAACTCACTGTAGTTTCTCCAGTTTACAGTGTGGATCCTTCAGTAGATCAGAGAGCTCCTTTATTCCTGATCCTCCTGGTTTATTGTAGTTCAGATTCAGTTCTCTCAGGTATGATGGGTTTGATTTCAGAGCTTTAAGCAGATCAGCACAGCCATTATCTGTAATACTGCAGCCGGACAGCCTGAAGAGAGAAGAAAAAAAACTTCTCATTCTTACACACACACACACACACACACTATATATACATACATGCATACACACATATATGTACATATATATATATATATATATATATATATATATAGTGAATGGACATTTATTTTGAAATGGAAAGTCATTATTTACATAGCTTACAGACAGTTTCAAAATATTTTGGGTTAAAAAAGCTAATGAAAAATGTCCTCAGTTAAATAGGTTACATCTGTTTGGCTTGTCATACACACACATACACACACACACACACACACACACACACACACACACACATATATATATATATATATATATATATATATATATATATGAGAGAAAAAGAGAGTGAGAGAGAAAATAATCATACAAAATGATTTGGAAAAAAGTTGGGTTCCATTGATTTAGATTAAAAGTAAAATAGTTTTTTTCCTTCTCTTGTAAAGTTAATATTTTGGAGATTCAAGGTTTTCTTCCAACAACAGCAATATATATTTCTATATGTATAATATATATATATATATATATATATATATATATATATATATATATATATACACACACACACACACATACTTGTGTGTGTGTGTGTCTGTGTGTGTTTTGCATACTTAAGTGTTTCCAGTTTACAGTTTGGATTCTTCAGTCCTGCAGAGAGCTGCTGGGCTCCTGAATTGTACAAGTTATTGTAACTCAGGTCGAGTTCCCTCAGACATGAGAAGTTTGAGCTGAGAGCTGAGGCCAGATCTTCACAGATTTTCTCTGTGAGATTACAACCACACAGCCTGGAAGAGAAATGTGTTTTAAAAACATTGTTTCAGATCAGGAACAGAACACTTGGATTCATAGAGAAATAAGCAAACAAAATTGAAGCAACACTAGCAATCACAGTTGTCCTTCATTTTTCCTTAAAATTAATACCAGGCAGTGTGGAATTATGATGAATGTTAAGTTTGATTGACAGATTTTTTTTTAGTTCTGATATGACATATCAGATATGTATTACGTTTTAGTACTGGCATGATTGTTTTTATGATTCAGTCAGATTCTGCTTTTTTCAGATTTCAGTTTTTGCAGCCAAATCGGCAGATGGCCAATTGTTATTAGCTAGTTAGCACCTGGCAGCAAAGATAACAACGCTGTTCATTTGCTCTAAAGTTGCAAGAAAATGTAAGTGAACACTTTGGAATTTCCTTGGGTTTCTGCAATGATTAGTAATAAAATGTGATCTGGTTGTTATCTATGTCACAATTATGGACAAACGTTGTCAGGACTCTGTCTTGGTCATTCCAAAACATAAATCTTCATTTTCAACCCTTCTTTATTTGATTTACTTGTATGATTTTGGTCATTGTCCTGTTGCATCACCCAAGATTTCTTCAGCTTGAGGTCACAGACTGATGTCTTTACATTATCCTGTAAAATGTTTTGATACACCTTTTAATTCACTATGTCCTGAATGACTGCAGGGTGTCCAGGCCCTGAGACAGCAATCTAGCCCAAAACTTGAAGCTCCCTCCACCATGCATCCCTCCACAATTGGGATGATGTTATAGTATTTGTGTGTTCTTTTTCTCCAAACATAGTTTTGTGCATTCATGCTAAAACATTTCATTTTTGTCTCATTTATCCATGGAACATTTTCCCAGAAACACCATTGAATATCCTTTGTAGTGTCCTTCCATGAACACCAGTCTTGTTCAGTGTTTTTCTAATTGTGAACACATTAACAATGGTTTGTGCAGTTTGTATAGTCTTTTGTTGGTCTTTTGCTGTTACCCTTGGGTTCTTTTTCACCGCTTTCAGGATTTCCTGTGGTGCTCTTGGAGTGATCTTAATTTGACACCCTCTCTTAGGGACAGTAGTAACGGTCCTGAAGTTGTTTACATCAAGGTGCGGTTCACAGTAATCTTTCTTGAGAAGAACACATTTGTCAGTAACCAGGCTTTGTGTACTCTCTTTATTAAATGGGCAAACCACCTGTCTACCAATCTCATCTTCTTAATAGAAACACCTTTTGCCAATTAGCTCTTTAAGAAATTGCTAACACAGTCTACATACTTTTTGTGATGACCAAACCACAGTTTATTAGTAATCAGTGCAGAAATCCAGTTAATTCCGAAGGTTTCAAATAAGTTTGGTGACTGTGTATCCAGATGTCCCATTTTGCTGGCTAAATTAGCATACTGTTGTAAAACACAGACGCATGGACCTGCATGCACTTTCGATAGAGCCTTTAGAGGACCATACACTTTCACAGCAAGCATGTTGTACTAGCATGAACTTTACAGTCTTTACAAATAGTGAAACATTTCTTAATGATAATACTCACACTGCTTTTCTGGATGCTTTGATGACTGGCAGCAGTCTCAGAAGACACTCCTCTGATGGTTCATATTTGCTCAAGTCAAAATCCTCCAGGTCCTCTTCTGAGTTTAGTAACACAAACACCAGAGCTGACCAGTGAGCAGGAGAGAGCTTAGCTCCATTGAAACAACTCACACCTCTTTTGCTCAAGCACATTTTTACTTCCTGCACTAGAGAATGATCATTCAGTTCGTTCAGACAGTGGAACAGATTGATGGATTTCTCAGAAGAGGTATTGTCCTTGATCTGCTTTTTGATGTACCAAACTATTTGCTCTCGTCTGTGTGAGCCCTTTCTTGTTTGTGGAAGTATCCTTCGTAAGAGAGTCTGATTGGACTCTAGTGAGAGGCCCAGAAGGAAGCGGAGGAAAAGGTCCAGGTGTCCATTCTCACTCTTTAAAGCCTTGTCCACTGCACACTTGAGGAAGTCAAACATTTGTAACTTTTTAAAGAAATCAAAAAATCCAGTAGTTTTTTCTAGCACATTTTTGTGTGCATAGATGAAAGCAAGAAAAGCATATAAAGCAGCAAGAAACTCCTGAACACTCAAATGAACAAAGCTGAACACCTTACCCAGGCACATCTCAAACTCCTTTTTGAAGATCTGAGTGCAGACTCCTGAGTTCACTGACACTTCTCTGACATCAATGTCACACTCTCTTAGGTCTTCCTCATAGAAGATTATGTTGCCACTTTCTAACTGTTGGAAAGCCAGTTTTCCCAGTGCCAGAATCATCTTTTTAGTCTCATGAGGATCAATGTCACTTGTTCCTCTGTATTTTTGGCTGCTGTGTTTGATCTGGAAGTTCAGGAAATATGTGAACATTTGAGTCAGAGTCTTGGGGATCTCTCCACTCTCTGCTTCTCTCAACATGTCCTCTAAAACAGTGGCTGAAATCCAACAGAAGACTGGTATGTGGCACATGATGTAGAGGCTTCTTGATGACTTTATGTGAGATATGATCTTTTCAGCAAGGCTCTGATCACTGATTCTTTTCCTGAAGTATTCCTCTTTCTGAGGGTCACTGAACCCTCGTATCTCCGTTACCTGATTAATATGCTGAAGAAGGGTCTGATTAACCGCTGCTGGTCGAGTTGTTATCCAGAGAAGAGAAGAGCTAAGCAACTTTCCCCTTATAAGGTTTGTCAGCAGCACATCTACTGAGGCTGATTCTGTTACATCAGATAAAATCTCATTTTTCTCAAAATCTAGTGGAAGTCGACACTCGTCCAGACCATCAAAGATGAAAATGACTGTGTAGTCAGCACAGTTTATTAAGTCTATTAATCGAAATTGTTTGATTTGTGGAAAAAAGAGATGAAGAAGATCCATCAGGCTGAGCTTTTTTTCCTTTATCAAATTCAGCTCCCTAAAAGGAAGTGGAAATACAAAGGCAACATTCTGATTTGCTTTTCCTTCAGTCCAGTCCAGAATGAACTTCTGTACAGAGACTGTTTTTCCAATTCCAGCTATTCCTCTTGTCAGCACAGTTCTGATTGGTTTGTCTTTTCCAGGTATGAGTTTGAAGATGTCATTGCAGTTGATTGTTGTCTCTTGTTTTGGCCATCTGCTGGATGTTTCTATCTGTCTCACCTCATGTTCATTATTGACTTCTCCACTCCCACCCTCTGTAATGTAGAGCTCTGTGTAAATCTTATTCAGGAGTGTTGAGTTTCCATCTTGTGACACTCCTTCATTTATACTCCTATATGTCTTCTCTAGTTCAGATTTGTGTGTTTGTTTAGACATGGTTATGTATTCTGATAAGCAGACACAGAAACAGAAAAAATATTTTAGTGTTTAGTTTGGACATGTGTATATTAATTCAGTGATTTTAGTGCCTTTGTGATTATTCGAATCCTTAGGCAATAATCCAAGTCAGGTGTTGACAATCCCAGATCTTGATAAATTCTGTGACCCTTTCCTGGCCCACTGTGCAGTGTTCTTGCATAAACATCATTTACTTAAGGAAAAGTCATCTGAAGGTAATCTTAACTATGATCTTGCAACAAAAGTCACCATCTGAAGTGTGCAATGCAGGAATTTTGGAATCAAGTGCTCTGATGAAAGAAAGTTTTAATTATTTTATCATAATCACCAAATGTTTGGGTTAATAAAAAGGGAAGAATACCTTGCCAACTGTTGCCAAGCATGGCGGTGGACCTATTATACTTTAGGGTTGCGTGGCAGGCAGTGATACAGAAAATAAAACAAAAATCAACGTTGAACTACTAAGAATCATTGTGCAAGGAAGCATTGTTCAAGGAAAAGTGGGAAAAAAATTCCCAAATCAAGAATTGTAAGACTGTTGCTGCCGACAAGAAACTTTTGGAGGCTGTGATTTCAGCCAAAAGGATTCTTACTAAGTACTATCCAATCTTATGCACTTTTTTCCCAATATATTAAAGTCAGCATAATAAAAAATAATTGTGTCAAATGTAACAGAAATAAATTAAGGTTTGTTCCATGAAGTTTCAAAAAAACTTGAAAGAATGGATTGCTCAACCTAAAAAAAAGAGTTTCTGTACAGGTAAGTGCTATAAATAGACCTTGAATTTTAATATTGTGGAAAATATGCTACAGCTGTGAAATCAGAGGTGAATTCTTGGAGCTCTTAGTAGGCCCTTTTAGTTATCATGGACTGATAAAAAATAAGCTTCCCAGACAAAAAAGTCTTTTTAATTCTTGATCTTATCAGAATTGTGGCCAAGAGCCACAACTGATGGACAGGGACCAGCGTGTTTCGTGGCTTGTGAATAAAAATTGCTTTGCTTCCAGGCAAGAATTGCTTCTAGAAGTCAACACAGGTCCTTCACAACCAATTTCTGAACACTCAGCAAGGAACTGCATACCATGAACTTATGGAGCAGATTGGTATGCAAGAGGCCTTTTCTCACTTCTGCTCACAAAGTTGCCCAGTTACAGTGGGCAAAGAGACACCATTTATGACTGGAATGCCTATATTGAGCTGCTGGACAACCATGTTTTACTTCATCATCTTCAGAGGGCTGCAAATGTCACTGAGTGATATGATGAACATTGAGGAGCATTTGCACATCTGGACTGGCCCACAAAATTCCCAGATTTGAATCCTCTTGAAAATCTGTGGGACTACCTGGCACAATGAGTAAGACGCCAGGGAAGGCATTCATGAAATCTGGCCGAACAGCACAATTCTTTGATGCAAGAATGGCTGAACATTGATGTCGCCTACATCCAGAAACTTGTCCAGTCCAAAGGAGGTATTACATGCTATTAGTTGAGTTTAAGTCACAGGTGACTAATTTTTTGTCCAGTGAGCTTATTTATCAGTACTCTATATTGAAATGTCTGGTAGACTTCTCATTCAATCACATGCATTCACTTTTGCTGTAGTTTAAGCTCAGTGCAGTGGGAATTGTGCTCAAAAGACAGTTGTAAACTATATACTAAACATAGAAGTGAATTTATAATAAATAAGCAGTGACATGTACATAAAGACCTTCAGACTTACCTTCAGTTAAAGCAGAAGCACCAGGAGAGCATCCAGCCTGAACTGAGCTGCTGCTGGAAGTGGGAGCTTCCTGAGCTGGTGGGGAGATAAAAGAAAATCAGAACCATCTATGAATACCACATGTATAAAAAAATATATATATATTTTCATAATACATTATAATGCAATCCTAAGGCCTTATAAATATAGATACAAATATTTATAAAAATGCATTGTATTTTATAGCTGTGTTTATTGTACATTATGAAGTGTTCATATAATACTACATGGATATATTAATAATATATTATTATTAAGGCATAGTGAAAACCCATTATAAGAATTAGTTGTACACTAGTTGAGCACTGCTTTTTGTTAACAATTTACAGTACATAACAAACATGGCTATGATGTGTAATGTATTTTGTTGCATGACATCTTTGTTCAGTAGTTTTTGAATGATGGGTAAAAAAGGTTTTAGAATGACTTCTATTTATAATTATTGTTGATGAGGGGCTCAGAAGATGTCTGATCCTTTGCAATGGCAAGCAACAGATTAACAAATAAGGCAAAAACCAGGACTGCAGTAAAATTTTAAACTATATTGCATTTGCATCTTTGTTCAACACAATAAACTGGACAATTTTACCATTTTACTGTCAGAGCTTTTAGTCTCAGTTTTTCAAAATGTTTTGTTTTCCTCTTAAAGTCACTCATTTTTCTTGGGGATCTGAGCCTTGATGTGTGAAATTGTCAATTTTATTACTGCTCATGAGTATACATGTCTAAACTCACACAGTTTATACTATACTGTTTCCTTGTGTCAAACTCCATTCAAATAAATGCATGGCAGTCAGGATATAACCTCCAAGCTCAAGTGCTTTACTGAGCTGCACATTCATGCACTGAGTGAAAACCAAGAGGAAAAACAAGAACACAGTGCAAGCAATGCAACTAGAGCTATAGTATGCTCAAAAATATACAATATAGGGCACCTGAGCTAAAACTACTACAAACATATATTTTGAAAGAAAGTAGTTTAACAGACATTATAATAGCAGTGCAGTGCAAAAAAGAATTCAGTGTTTTACCTTGAGCAGCTTAGTGTTCTTTTAACTTCTGTAGTGAACCCAGTTACTTACTTTAAAGAGATAAAACAGCAAATCTTTTTAGTGTGGTAATTGGATAATGAAAAATTACGTTTTTTTCACTAAACGCTACTATATCGCTGCTGTCAGAACAAAACCTCATATCTCCAATTTTGTTTTGGACATAAATTAAAAATGCCTGTTGATCTTTACACTGTGTGTAAATTTCATGATGGACCAAAAGAAACGGCCCAAAAGTACTAGGAAAAAAGTCTGGTTACAATTACATTAAAAGTAAAGTATGTTTTTCCCTTCTCCTGTAAATTTACCATTTGAAAAGTATAACGTTTTGTTCTGACAACAGTGATATGCATTTTAGAATTAGATGACTGTGTTATAATATTATAAAGCATCCTAGTTCATGTGTTTCCAACAAAGTTCAGAAAGACTACCCATAGTTTGTTATTGTTAAGTCTTTTTGGCTTGACCTGGCTTGACCTAAAAAAAAAAATAAGATTACTTGAAAAAGAGTCTAAATAATGGCACTGAAAAAGGCAATGATTTTATGACTACATGAAAACTATATAAAAACCTAGTATAACAAACCCTTTGTTGACGAGACAAATTAATTATTCATGTACAGCACACCAAAAGGCACCCTACAGTGATATGTACCAGTTTGTACCAAAAATGTACCAAAAGGTTAAATAAATGTTTCATTGCATGTGTTGCTTTAAAAAATAGAAAGTTTACATAAAATGTTATTTATTCATGACATTAAAAAAAAATAACTCTGTTAAAGAAATGGACATCATACCTTTTAGAAAATGTATTTTTTTAGCTTAATATTGCAATGAACACTTAATATTGCAATGAGAAGGTGGACATATGTTATGATTTATTCTCTGAATATTGGCCCATAATTATCTGAAAAGATGTGTGGGAGCTCAGTTTCTAGCTACTGCTATTAGCTAAATAAATACTGTCTGCTATTTATGATAAGATATAAAAGGAAGAACAAAATGTGTTAATATTGTGAGGGTTGAAAGGCAGTCTATGATGACTGACTCATATAATTCAAACCCATCTCTGTGAAATATTGGTCATGCTAAACTTTAATGCCAACAGAGTACTTAACTTTAAAACTCAGACTTTTAAGACTTTATCACTCACCTCCATATATGTTGTTTATAACTGTCAGCGACCCCTGAACAGTGTTTCCGTCAATCACAGGAGCACAGGTGGTTCCTCCTGTCTGAGCTATGATGTTGGTCTGGACAGGAGCTCCGTGATCTGGAGTCTGAACTTCCATCTTTTAACAGAAAAGCCCTTGGTCATCAAGCCAGAAAGTAAATTCAGGCTGTTCTGACTTCAGTAATTATCTTTGTTTTTTTTCTGTAAAGATTATTCATGATGGTCACCAAACAGAAGCTGTTGAAGACTGCCCTTTAAACCGGTTTGGACTGGATTAGTTTGCAGGAGGAAGTTCAGCACTTCCTGTATTGAGAAAGTACTTAGAGCTAAATTTCAGAGCCAGTTTCAGGAGAGCCTAGCCACTTCCTATTTATGCCATTATACAAAAAAAGCTGCAAAATACTGTATGTGGACAATTAAGTTCTTGATGAATGCACATGAATAGTCTTTAAACAGTCTGAAAATACATTTTTAATCAGGAACTTGCTTAAATTTGAGGAACGTAATTAGATGTATTACATCTTGCATGAAGAATGAACATTACCAGTGTCTTTCCATATTTCCATATTTCTACAGGGCAGTAGTACACTAGCATTGCTGCTCAGTTCTGTTTGGTTGGAGAGCCGATCAGTTCATTAACAAGTCAAGTGCTTACGCTCTCTGTTGTTATTAATTAACCTAAGGCACTGGACCATCTATATTTATAGAATTTATATAGAATTCTGCTAAGTTAAAATAAAATGTCTTTTCAAAAGTTAAAAGTAGTTTGTCACACAATGTAGAATGCTGAAAAAAAAACATGACCGACCCAATTTGGCAAAAATGCTCATGATATGGGCTTTGCTTTCTGAAGGAGAATGTGGGCTTGTCTGTGTAGCCAATGAAAATAAGAAGCCATCACAGTTTTTTAAATAGTTAAAATAGTTAAAGTTCTGTTGGACTCTTGTTTAGAGAATTTCACAGGTTAATTCCTTCACAGAACACCACAAAAATGTATAGAAACATATGTGAGTGAACCAGGTAACAATTTTTTGAAGGGTGGGAGGAGTAAGGACACCGGGAGCAGGTGTGGAGATGGACAGCTTCAAAAATCACTTAGCTTTTCAGTCCATATACAAAACGGAAGACGACACTCGCTGGGACTTTTCAGTCTTTTCTTTGCTTTGCTTGGCTTGGCTTTCTCTCAGCTCAGCTCAGCTCAGCTCTTGTGTCTCCGCTGGTCTCCTTTTCTCTGGGCTCTGCCACCTACTGAGAAAAGAGATGGCTATAAGTAGGCTAACCTTTTTTTATACTTCTCAAACAGGAAGGGTGTAAGACCATTTTCATTTGTTGTCTCTCTTTATTCCCATCACTTTCTCATAGATAGCTAGGGAATCACTCACTAACCCACCATTTCTTCCTGTCTATTACAGCCCTGCTGTTTAACATGCTTATAACAGCTACTGAAAGAAATATAAACAATTTTTACAGAGTTTCTTGTTTTGTTGTGTTTTTATGTTGCCACTTTTGTTACGCTAGACCAGTTTGTAAAAGGTCATGGGTAACAGGTCATGGCGGGTCATAACATGGTCAGGGGTAAAAGCTCATAACTTAGTGTAACCAGGTCATTGGCTGTGGCTTTTATGAAGGTGTCCAGGTGCATTTAACCATACATATCACTCTTTTTCCCTCCATTTCACAAATTTTATTAAATGATATGACATACCAACTGAATTACATTTTAAAACAAAAAAAAAACATGAGAATTATCAAATATATGTGAATATGCTTACCTTTAAATCATTAAATTAAACTCTTTGGCTTCCATTAACTATACAATTTGCAAAACCGTCTAGATTATTATTTTGTGATGCATGAAATGTATGTAGTTTTTTTCATCATGTTCCATTTCACATTTTTAAATTTAGATTCAATTTTTAAACTTCTCATTGGCTTAGTAGGAGTAGGAAGTAAAAGTGGGAATAGAACGTCATGTGTTAAGAGTTTCTGTTCCTAAAAGACAAGACTTTCCACAGACTGTATTTACTTCTATCTAAATCACATTTGAAACACTGTGTAAAAATATTTTGCAAAAACAAAAAGGCTAATAAATGACAGGCAGACTTCAAGTACTATCTAAAGACACATTTACAGAAAAAAAAACAAAAAAACATACTGATCCATTTTAGTTCAGCTGTTCCAGTATGCTTCACAGTATGATTTTACATCAACACACATAGGTTTACTTTAAAAAAACTTTTCTTACATTTGCATGTTTATAGACATCCATAGAAATAATTGACATAATGGACAAAGTACAGATTTTGGACAAAAGGTTAAAAGAACACATTTAGGATTTCAGAAGCTGTAAGACAGAAAACAGGGCAGAATGATTAGATCACATATATAGTGTGTTCCATTCTGAAGGCAGCTGCCTAACTATTTAAAATGCTGCCCAACAAGAGAGCTGCCTAATTGCCTTCAAAGGCAGCTCTCTCATTGGGCAGCATTTTAACTGAAAAGGAACCTTAGCAGGCATTGCATTTGGGACTGTACTTCAGAGCCATCATACGTCATAACTTTCACAGTGCTGTACACGTTTTTTCTGTTTTACTCGCTGGTTTTTACAGTCGCTGGTTAGCTTACACTCTCCTCAGTGAATAAGGACAGCTTCGAACCTGCAGCAGCTGCTTGGAAATTTGTATATGAAGAACAGGCCGCTTTAAGGAGTCGTATCTGTTAATATACTTGACTCGGCGCCCAAGATAAATATAGATAATCATACTAGTTTGTGAATCATTTCATTTAATTCACTGTCCTCATCCACCTTACTGAACCCGCATTATTTCTAACACATAAAGGTTAAAAACTACGTATAATTTTTGTACAAAATGCACTCAGAAAAAAGGACAGCACACAGTCTGTTAAGCTGCTAATATGCATGTTATTTTATGCATTCTCATTTGATTTATTAGCTCCTAGTCCGAAATTTAGCCGCCAACATTCACCTTACACTGATGTGACTGTGATAAGCATAGCAATACAAGACAAGCACAGCAGGCAAAAATAAGCGTTTGTGGTATTTATTTTAAAATCATTTTATTTCTGAATTTCTACATCATCCAGTATGTTAAAGTATTTTTCATGGTTTAGGGAGACCATCAGTTTACAGTGCTGGTTCCACCATGTTTCCCCCCAAACATACACTCTGCGCTGTTTTCTCCCCACTCCTCTTCCACAACAGCACCTCTCCGCTTCTGTAACGTTTGTTCCTGATGACAGAAAAAATCCATGAGTATAGAATCAAATCGATTATTATTTACATACAAAAAGCGCTACTTAACAGTAAACAGCCTATATTTTAAACTGGACTCTTTCTCGCTTTACACAGCTATCCCACTAGCTAAACTAACTAATGTTAGCTTCTCCTGACAAGTTGCAAACGTAGCCTGTCAGGACATGTTACACAAGCGAACTGCCAAAATTTCACCATAGGAACAATTTCTAGAGACCTATAAAACACAAATACAACTTTATACAAATACAACAATCAATCGAAACAGCAAAGACAGAAGTGAAGAAATAACTTACATTTGCAGACACCTCAGTCAACAAAAAATGGCTGCTCCACCCACCATGTTTATCTAATTGAAGTGATGGAACTCTCGGCAGGTGAACGGTATTGTGGGATTGCCTTCGCTGAGAAGGATACATGCGATGTTGCCTTCAGATTTGGTTAAATTAAGGCACCTTAGAAGGCAGCTGCCTTATGCTGCCTTCCGAATGGGACAGCCTTTGTCTTGGGAGCGCACAAATGTTGCCTTAGAATGCTGCCTACATAGACAGCTGCCTCCCGATTGGAACACACCAATAATTATGCTGCATTTATTTATTTACATATGTAATTTAAACATATTTATGTAACTCATTTAGTAATTGAGTACAGAAATGTGAATAGCCTAAACCAGGGGTTGGCAACATGCAGCTCCGTAGCTCCATCCTCTTTTACTGCCCTCCACAGCAGAATTAGATTTTTAGGTAAAAATAAAATAATCCTCTGCTGATCCTCTCCATCGTTTTCAGTAAAACAAAGCTCTGCTGATCATTATAACACAGTTTTAGCAATAAATGGTCCTAGACACTAGAATTAATGTATAATTGCTAATTCACCCTTTAACCATGAAGATTAGCATGCAGACTGCTGATCACCATAGCAACAACAACAATCTCACCTAGCTAGCTTCTCATTTGAATTTTCCCATTCCACCTTAACTGGTGTCTGAGGTGGCAGAATGTAACTGCTGTGCCATTTAAGGTGGAATGGGAAAATTCGAATGAGAATGCGACTGGCGAATGAGAAGCGACTTCAGCTTTAAAAAAAAAATCAAACGCTGAGAGACATTTACAAGACACTACTGAGGAAAAGTTTAAAGCAGAGCAAAGTAAGTCTGCATTTTTGTTTATATTATATTATATTTTTAGCATATACTAGCACTTTAGCAAATACTGAGACAAAATTACAGTCAAAATGGTAAAAGAGACATACAATGTTGTGGCTCCCAAGGTGGTTTGATATTTTTTGAAAACCCACTTTAAAGTAAAAGTATTGTTACTGCAGTGAAATGTATGTAGTTAAAGAACCTTTCCAAAAAAATAAATAAATATATAACTTTACTTTTTAATCTTCTGTTTGGGAACATTTTGGTCTAAAATAAAAAGCTAAAGCTCCAAAGTGAAAGGTGTGAGCAACACTGAAGTAATCTAGGAGCTACACAAACAGACACAATGAAATTTAACCCCAAAAGAATTGGACTCTAAATGTTAACGTCTAAAATGGAATTGAGTAAAATGTTAAAAGTGTTATATTTGATTCTCAGAGAAGTCCATCAAAAATTTACTTGGTTTCATGTAACTGAGTAAATGTAACTAGTACTACTGCTAAAATGGTTTTATAGGTAATAAAGGTATTATGTAACTGTGGCGTTCGCCCATCCCCTAGGCCCCGATGGCGGTCACGAGGAGGTGGAGCAATGATTTCTTGTTCCCTCTGGAAAAAAAAGAGCAGAGAGGGAGCAGAGAGGGAACAGAGAGAGAGAGAGAGAGAGGAGCAGCAGCAGAGGACTGAAGAGCTGAAAAGCTTAGTTTGGAAAAGGACTGAAAAGTCTAATTTCACCGTATGAGAGTATGAGTATGAGATACAGCACTCAAAAAACAACTGAAAAGTATCATATTATAGCCTGAAGTAGTATCTTAAATAACACTATGGAAACACTTCATTAAATAAGCAATAGTTCAAAAGGATTAGAGCTACAAGTGACAAAAAAGAAATATATTTCATGTACTTAGACTATTCCATTTAGCTGGAGGAGCTGTTTTTGTTTCTTAATATGCCATGCTGCATTGGATGGTTACAAAATTTCACTATGATTTTCCAGAGCTTAAATTAATGAATGTACATTAAGGCAGCTACTGAATATATGGAAGAATAGCTTATAGTCTGATGTAAACCTGTATCCACCCTCACTTACATAGTCATACACACAACAACGTGATTGACATTGCATAACTTCAATGTTGTGACTGTTGTAGCCCTACAATGAATGAATGTTTAACAGTGTGTGTACAACAGAAACAGAACAGGTGACTGAATATGTGAATATCAAAGTTGTCCATGTAAATATGTGTGTGTGTGTGTGTGTGTGTGTGTGTGTGTGTGTGTTTTCAAACTGCATACACAGTGAGAAATTGATAATCTCACTGTCACCAGTTTACAATGTGGCTTCCCCAGTCCAGCAGAGCAGCTTCACTCCTGAATCCTGCAGTTCATTGTTACTGAGGTTCAGTTTCCTCAAACTTGAGGAGAAGAGAGCCTACACAAAAGCATCCAATATAGAAACAATAAAGCAGGTTAAATTCCTAGTTTTAAGGAGATTTTGAATGCAGTGTCTTACTGGGAGTGTGTTTGAGTGTTATTGCAGGAGAACTAGGAGATGATATACTAAAGTCAGGTAGTAAGAAATTGTCCTCTCATTCTGACATCTAGCAATAAAATACATGTTCAAAGTAAAAAAAAAAAACAGTCTCTGTTGTTGGTAAACAATAAGACAAGGTTTCTTGATGATTTCTTGTGTATACTGATTTTTTTAGGAAGGCTTTGCTCACTGATATTTCTTCTGCAGTTTTCCTATTTTAAGTGTCATTAAACTGTTATTTCTTTATCAGGTAAATAGACTGTGTACATTCCAGTATATTTCAATAAAATATATGCTCTGTGGTTGTCCTGCTTACCTTCTTTATCTGTTGTTACCCTACAATGTGCCTGTGTTCTGAATTCCCTTTGCCAGGTCGTCTTATGCAGAATGATAACAAATTGTGCAAAAGAGAGAAATGATTCCAGTGCTGCTGTAGGTCACTTCCTCCTCAGCGGGTCTGCTTAAAGAGTGTCAGAGGTTTTTAGCAATGTTCTATGTTCCTGCTAACAGATTCAATATGTGCATTCAAGTGTAACTCATTGTTGTCACCACATCACATCAACACCCAGGAACTGGCTAACGTATCCTTCATCATTACTGGCTGTGATGGCCACTGCCCACTGGTCATTACCACTGGTTCTGATGGTCAGCTGCCAGGAAGCAGCATGCGACTGATCTGTGGGAAATCCAAACTTCTGGACAAGTCAATGTGGTTTAGAACACAGTATTACTCTAGCTAGCTAAAAAGAAGGGGCAGTCATGTAGGATAACTGGAATCACTTTTCTCTTTTACACAATTTGTTATCATTCCGCATAAGACGACCTGGCTAAGGGAATTCAGAACACAGACGCATCGTAGGGTAACAACAGATAGAGAAGCTAAGCACGGCAACCACAGAGCATATATTTTATTGAAATATGCTGGAATGTTTACATTCCTCCAGGACCAACACAGGAACACAAGTGTAAAACAATACAGCATACATAGTGCAGACAATACAGTACAACAAATGAAAAGACTTACAATAAATACAAAACAGAACACAGGCAGTACACGGTACTGAGAGTGTGTGGAGTTGTGCAAAGGAGGATGCAACATACTATGACATATTAGCATATTAGCAGATAGTCTAGCATATATAGCATGATCATAGCAGTCAACAGCAATGGAATACAGTATTTGGTTGATACAGCATTCTAGCAGCTAACATTGTTAAAGTAAAATGTGTATTGCTAAAAATTGTTAAAGTATAAAGTAAAATTAAGTTGCAGATAAATATTTAAAATGATTTGCATCTGCTCATGCTTGCATTTAAATTAGTATTATAGTAAATTTAAGTTTTGATATTAAACCAAAGTGTTACATTCTTGAAACTCTCAACACACAATGTTTTCTCTGTGACATTGAGGTAGATACAGCTGTGCAAGCTCTCATTAGGTTCAGAGCTGAACTGAAGGCTGCTCTATGCCAGGGATCTTTATTGAAAGAGTCACTGTCAAACTGATACATCCAAGCTCATTCACATGGTAATGCCTATTGCAAGCTTTAAAGATCCATGTTTAATCTGGAATAGCTTAAAATGTTTGTGTGAATCGCTGTTAACTTTGCACCAGCATACTATTACAATCACATTGGGGTGTTTTATTACCTCCTTTTTTGTTTCAGTTGGACAAAAAAAAAGAAACTATGAATACAATCATTTGATTCAATATCTTACAAACTGCTCTACACAGGGTTAATTATGCTGTCTTTGTAGTAAAATGTAGTTGGTCAATATGCTCTTTAAGTACTGACAATATCAACGATATGCTCAGAAAAAAGTATTGTGATCTAATTTATCACAATATAATGAGATATTGTCATATTTCTCACTCCTACTATAATACTTATCATTAAATAGTTTTATAGTTTAATAGTTATCTGATCAACTCTCTTTATCTGGTGTTCTTTGTTCTCTTTGCATTTCTTCTTCGATCTTTCCATTAGCTTGTGTAATTGTCTATTTCACAGATTTAAATCAATTCAAATGACAACATCTGCGAGGTTTTGAAGAACCATTTCCAGAACAGTGTACTGTAACACTGAGTGATGCTTTTAATGTTTAAATAGTCTTTCGTTTCATTTATTTCTCCAGAGGTTTTATCTGATCTGGGTGATGTGTTTTCAACTGAGTTCAATTCAAAAAGTGGGGTTGAAATCTTCTCAATTATTGTTTTAATAAAATATGATTTTTCATCTGGCAGTGCAGTCGTTCCTAAGTCCCTGATGGGAACCTCCAGCTTGGAGCATTTTCGTATTTTCTGTGGATTTGACCACCTGCTTTTTTCGAATGTGAATGTCAAGAGCTCTTCTTGAGCCCGGTAGGGTACCTGTACACCATAGATGTATGCTATTAAATATAGTAACTTTTTGTGAGGGAGATTTTAGAGGTAGACAGCTGGCTCCTATCACATGTCAATGATTCTGACTTGGCAAGTTTCTCTATAATGGACAATTTTATATTAAACCATTCTGAATGATTTCACTATTTATTTATTTATTTATTTATGCAAAAGTTTAGAAAGATTGGTGGAATTCCACTTTAAGAAAACCAGACAGTCATTAGTTGTTCTGTAAACATTTTAATGGAAACAAAGGAAGTTCTTTATACAGAGTTAATAAACAGCATTCCATCCTAAAACAAGCACCCACAGAAGTAAATAACCTCATAACTTACTAAAGCAAACTACATGTCCATCTATTTACTGTGTATGCCTGTATGCCTAAAGCAGAGCTAAGTTCTATTCTTCCTCACTGGTTGTACTTCGTGATCGCAGGCCAGCCGGTGTGGAAGCGGATCCATTCGAAATAGTGGGCCACTTTAGTGTAAACGCCAGGGTAACCAGCCTCCCCACACTTCTCCCCCCAGCTCACGATGCCCCACACGTACGACAGCCCGCTGGCGTCCTTACACACCAGCGGAACCCCGGAGTTGCCCTGACATGAGTCCACATTACCTAAACAGGTAAAGACAGGACAGATTGAGAGAGGTGAGACTGGGTGATACACCAAACATGCTTTTTTTTAATTGAGACATTTTTATTTTCACTATTTTAACTCATTCAAGAAAGGACAATTGCTGTGTTTGAAGTGACACAAAACCAGACCCCAGAGGGGCGCAACCATCATTGGCATTATCGTCAGGAGATCTGGAGTTTGATCCCTGGTAATGCCACAAACATCCGTAGACACAAGTTTGAGAGAGCATAATAGAACTCTGTAGTCAACATCATGGCCATATCAGGAAATGTTCCATAGATGATATAGTTTTTCTTACATACAATCATATGTAAACCTCCTGGTCAAATTAGTTGACTTCCAAACTTAAACATGCAACTTTTCTTCAAATTTAGTGCACAGTTTGTATTTTATATATATCTAGTTTAACATATTGGACAATAAAACACATAAAACAAATAAAACATATAATACATAGAAAACATAATAAAAAAATTAAATTACAAAATGTGCCAGAATTTTTGCACAGGCTACACTGTATCTTTTTTGTTCTAATATGCTACAACCCTGTTTCCAAAAAAAGTTGGGTGGTTGTGGAAAATGTAGATAAAACAGAATGCAGTGATGTGCAAATCATTTTAACCCTTTATTTAGTTTAAAAATAGTACAACATGAAAATAGTACAAATAAGACAACATATCAAATGTTGACACTAAGAAATGCTATTGTTTTTGAAAAATATATGCCCATTTTGGATTTGATGTCAGCAACACGTTTCAAAAAAGTTGGGACGGGGGCATGTTTACCACTGTGTTTCATCACCTCTTCTTTTAACAACACTCTGTAAGCATTTGGGAACTGAGGAGACACTGCTGTAGTTTTGAACGTAAAAGTTTTCCCATTCTTGCTTCATATAGGATTGCAGCTGCTCAACAGTTCAAGGTCTCTTTTGTCATATTTTTCATTTCATAATGCACCAAATGCTTTCAATGGGTGGAAGATCTGGACTGCAGGCAGGTCAGTTTAGCACCTGGACTCTTTTACTACAAAGCCATGCTGCTGTAATACATGCAAAAGACGTCGCCTGAATGGCAGCATATATTGCTCCAAGACCTGTGTGTGTATATCGTTCAGCATTAATGGTGCCTTCTCAAACCACCCATGCCATATGCACAAACCCCCATACCATCACGGATGCTAGCTTTTGAACTATGTGCTAATAACAACTTGGAAGGTCCCTCTCCTCTTTAGCCCAGAGGTTGCGACTTCAGTGATTTCCAAAAACAATTTAAAATTTTGATTCATCAGACCACCACTCATCTTAAATGAGCTTGGGCCCAGAGAAGGCGACGGCATTTCTGGATCCTGTTTATATATGGTTTATTCTTTGCATGGTCGATTTTTACCTGTATTTAAAGATGCATCGACGAACTGTGTTTACAGACAGTGGTTTTTGGAAGTTCCACTACAGAATCATGTTACTGACCTGTTGCCAATGAACCTAATTAGTTGTGAGATGTTCCACCTGGTGATTTTTTTTGTACCACATGACTTTACCAGTCTTCTGTTGTCCTAACTTTTTGAAATGTGTTGCTGGCATCAAATTTAAAATAGGCATATATTTCTCAAAAAATAATAGAATTTTTTAGGTTAAACATCTGATATGTTGTCTTTGTACTACTTTCAATTAAACACAGGCTTAAATGATTTGCATATCTTTGCATTCTGTTTTTTTTAGATTTTGCATGCCATCCCAACTATTTCGGAAATGAGGTTGTAAATAAACACTAATTGTGAAGTGCGTTCTCTGTAGAGGATGTGTTAACTTATTTTCACTTTTCACTTAGAAAATCAACAAAATGTAATTTGACCAGAAGTGCTTCAACTTTTGCATATGACTATATCTGTTGTGAGAGAACAGCTCAGAGCAGTGTAGTATGAGTAGGACAAGTAAAGTATGTTTTAAGATGTTTACCAGAATACACTGGTAAGACAGCTTGCTGCAAACTAGCAAGACAGATTATCTTTAAAGGTCCCATTTCATAAATACAGCTCTTTAGCTCCACCTATTCAGTCCACAGCAGTTTAGTTTCACCCATTCTGCCTTTAGGAGTTTAGCCTGACCATTCAGCATATATCAGTTTAGCTCTGTCCATTCAGCCTACAGCACTTTAGCTACTTCCATTCAGCCTATAGCAGTTTAGCAAATTGTAACTGAGTTATTGTAGTGCATTTGGGAAAATGATTAAATATTGTACTGTCCCTAGCTGTTGGCAAGCAACAAAACCTGTTTACTTCTAAAAGATAAAAAGAAGTTGGACAAAGGTCATGTAAAATATATTATGCTTGTTTTTGGTATATAAACTAAACACAAACTTTAAATGAGTAGACCTCAGTAATAGAAGTAAAATTCAAGAGAAATGTGGAGTACAGACCCATCAAAGTGCTTGTGAATAATACTGAATTATTGCTCAGTACAGGTAATAAACTGACATAATCAGTCAATCTCCAAATGGAAAAAGAGTAGAAGCGTCTTAAATACACACACAACAGATCCTGCTTACACATACCTGCACACTCCATTCCATCCAAGAACCTCTCATTATAATGCTTCTTGCAGTTTCCAATAATTGTCACATTGGCCCATTTCAGAACATCTGTACTGATTCCTTCTGTAAGAAACAGAGAAACATTTGAAAACAATAATCAGCTTCCTCAAATCACTCAGATACCATGACAACAACATTACAACAGAGATAGCAAAACAGTTTCCATGATGCATTACTTCATCCCTATTGTGGGATCTAAATTAGTGGAAGTGAAATTAGTAAATCTTAACAAACTGTTAAAACACATTGTTGCTGTTGTAATAAAAACTCACATCGAGTCCAGCCATATGATGGAAACCCGAATTTTCTTCTTTATTTTTTTTAAATAAAATAGTTTGATGTACTATGTATACAGTTAAAGTTTCAAAATATATAATTCACCCCCCAGTGCATATAGTCCATATATGGAAAGTAAGCAGCAAAAAGTGTTTTTGTGATGTCACAAAAACCAATGCATTTACATATATACATATTCAACCTACAGCAGTGCAGCCTCACCTATTCACACTGAAGTTTCAGCCTAAAATTTCATTTGAAGCATTTGAAGACAGGGCCAACCAGAACAGAGGTCATTTATATGTACAATCATATGCAAAAGTTTGGGTGCTCCTGGTCAAATTAGGTTTTGTTGATTTCTCGGAGTGAACATATGTGCACACACTTTATTGCACAATTACTGTTTGTTTCCTGAATTTAAATATTGGGAAAAAGTGGTCTCTTCAAAATCAATGGCACATTTTATATTTTATGCTTTTTTATATTTTTTAACATGTTTTCACTTAGAAAGTCAACAGAAGATGTAGGGACAGAAGGCTTAAAGGCAGAGTAACAAAAACAGCCTGTTTAATTCCAAAGAATAAAGAAAGGTTGGAAAATGGCCATTTAAAAAGGAATTATGATTGTTTTAGTGGATAAACCCAAATAGACTTCATAAGAGGACCTTAAAGATGCAGTGTGTAAAATGTAGGGGGGTCTTTTAGCTATAGCACCGGTTGGAAGACATAGAAAGAATAGAAAGAAATGTTCTACTAGTGCATATTTATAGTTGCTCCATACATAAAACTCTAGGTAGGATGTTTTGATAGCTTGAATCTCCTTATCGAAAAACAGCATTTAACATTAAAAATGTGAGGCTAAAGTCATCTTCGTATTTGCCAGCTACTTGTTTTAATTTTCCCTTTCTACCTTAAATGGTGCCACAGTTATTATTATAATGAACTGCTGGACCATTTAAGGTGGAATGTGAAAATTTGAACAAGAAGCCAGTCAATGTCTTATCAGAAAATGTTACCATCATTAAAAGAATAATTAGAATATTTTGATAAGGGGATAAATAGTAATATTAAGCTGAGTCTGTACTGAATTATGAATAAAAACACAATAAAAACGTTTAAAACCAAGGTACTATGCTACACTAATGATAAGCTTGGTACACTTGATGAGTAGGATACATTTTTAGAACACTGATGCTTACTTGCCATTTTGTATTGTAAGTTTGAGATCCCAAATTTTGACAAATGGAGCATCACACTTATTATATTATTTTATATTATATTATATTAGCACAAAAATGCAAAGAAGGGTGAATCCTCATCATCAAAGAAGCGGAAACATGAAGAAGCAAAGCTAAATTGGGACAGGCAATAGCAGAAAATAAGGAAGAACACTGGTGTGGCCTTTCCCAGATGACAATCCCTAACAAGAGACAAATGTTTTCAGAGTGACACCAAAGTAGCCTGTTTTTTTTTCTGGACAGGTAATTTATTGTACTGGTCTACCTGACGGCCACCATAGGTCCTACTACATGCTTGGAAAGGGAGGATTGAGGGAGGGACTATTCATCTGGTTGTAATCTGCAACCTCACCGCAAGATACCACTAAAAATTACACGTCTCCTTTAAGGAAAAACACGAGATACTAAAAATGTAAGATGTTTGTTCACAATGTAAACAGCAGCTGCTGTCTTTTAAATGGTGTAAGGAATAAAAACAGAACAAATGGATTGAACGTTTAAAAGCCTCGCTGCTGTTACTGTACCTTTGTTTCCTCCCCAGCCGGAGATGGTGCAGGTGTCTCCATCCTCGAACTGCAGAGTGGACCACGGCACACACACGGCCCGAACTGCAGGGTTGGGGTGTAAACACTCTTTCGACTGCCCTAACTCCTCCAGCTGCACCAGTGCGATGTCGTTCTGGTAGGTGCGCGGGTTGTAATCTTTATGGATGATGATGTTCTTCACTGCAGCGACGTCTGTCGTGCTTAGCAGAGAATGCCTCTTCCACAGAGAGAACCATATCTGGAATGACTCAGGTTTTGGCCTGCAAAAAAAAAAGAGACAGTTTTCCTTCCTTATGCCAACAGTAGTCAATCAGCCAAGGCGTGTTAGGTGTCTGAAGTTTCCTTCTTAAATGTAGGACTAGAGTTATGATGCTAGTCTAGCTAACCTGTAATGGAAGATTATAGCCAACCAATTACCACAGTGCTAGCTGCATGCCTAAATCATTACCCACCCTCATGAAGCTGTGTAGAGTTGTTCAGTAATCACTTGAATGTGTGTTTCTGACAGCCATTCTTTTAGTTGTAATACATTTTTACACAACCATTTTTAAGTGAAACTATCATTACGTGCCCTAATGAACAGCAACTTAATATAACTAATGTTTTGTTAACATCATTAATAAATTTATATTATAGATCTATGCATTAATAAATGCTACCATTTGAATTATTAACCAGTATTTGATAATATACATAACATATTACACATTTACTGAGGAGCATCAACAAAATTCATGGTAGTTATGATTTAAATGTTTAAGTCTATTGTCTATGTCTAAATTAATAAGTAGTTATTCACTGTTCTACTCTTTTATTACTCAAAACCTTTCCTTAATGCATAGTTAACCATTATTATGTTGTTAATAAAACTTTAATAGCAATTAATAATCATTAATGTAAGACATTACATTTAAACATTTACAGTCTTACAATTATTTGTATGTCCCAAAATGGTAGAACTTATTAATACAGTAATTACATTTTATTATTAGTGATGTAATTATATGTTTTATATATTTTTATTTTTATCATTTACAAAAGATTAGATAACAATAATAGGGACTTATTATGAAGTGTTCCTCTATTTTCCAACCTCTCCTTAGAATTACACAGTCTGGTCTTGTTTCTGTACCTTTTAGACTGATATATGTAAATAAGCTCTGTTCTGATTGGCTGTAATGTAAAAAAAAAATCCTAAAGTAGCAAATATCAGATACCAAACATGTCTTGGCTGATTGATTACATTTGGAGTAAGAGTGGGAAAAAGGCCGAACTATCGCTTTAAGGGTAACGAAGGGACTTTGTCATACCACAGAACAGATGACGTATTTATAATTCTGCTCACTGACTGGTTACCTGACACAGTGGGCAGCGGTCAGAACCCAGCAGCCCCCCAGGTACACCCCCCCACAGTGGAACTTGCCCTTCTCTTTCACCGCCACCTGCCACTGGAACTGCCACTGGAACCAGAGGTTTCAAGGTCATCAGAGATCAAAATACAAGCTAAGTGTATAAAGTCTAAGCCTATAATGTCTGTTTGCAGTTTATACACTACTGTCCAAAAGATATTGTTTTAAACGATACAGAAAAAAAATCAGATAAATTGTTAAATATTTTTTTTGGTATGTGATTTCTGTATAATTTCCTGTCTATTTGTCTACAGCAAATCTTAACGGGTTAGCAACCATTTTTGTTGCATGATAACTTTATTAACTCTAGTGGCCAAAGTGCCAGCAGATAGAATTTAAAGTTTTTAATTGACATAATCAACAAAAATATTTGTCCCCGTAACTCTGGCTTCAGATGAACTAGTGCACTGTTGTCTCTCTGCATGTGAAATATTGAGCTGCTAGTGAGCTACAAGGAGTGAAAATGAAAAGGTGAGAACCCACTGCTGTGAAAAACAATTCACACCTCTCCCCAAAGAAGGCCATGCTGAGATAAAATGACCATCTGCAGCTTTCTTCATATCTAGACATCACTGACTTGCTTGCTCACTCACAAAGACAAAAATCTAGTTTGCTTCCATCCATCCATCCATCATCTAAACCGCTTATCCTTCTGGGTCGCGGTGGGGTGCTGGAGCCTATCCCAGCTGTCATCGGGCGGAAGGCAGGATACACCCTGGACAGGTCGCCAGTCCATCGCAGGGCAGAGAAACAGACATATACATCCACACACACACTCACACCTAGGGGCAATTCAGCACGTCCAATCAGCCTGACTGCATGTTTTTGGACTGTGGGAGGAAACCGGAGTACCCGGAGGAAACCCACGCAGACACGGGGAGAACATGCAAACTCCACACAGAAACGACCCTGGTCACCCAGCCGGGAATCAAACCCAGGCCATTCTTGCTGTGAGGCAACAGCGCTACCCACTGCGCCACCGTGCCGCCTTAGTTTGCTTCCTGTTTTGTAAATTCTACACCTTTCTATCAAAATCTGCTGCCTGATGTCTGAGATATTGTTTTCTGATAGCTTTGAGAAGGTTTTGGTCTAAATAAATCTAGTAATGGTAGAAGGATACATGCAAACAGCATGGCAAATAGTCCCTAAAGAAAACTGTGTAGGTTCTCTGGTGGTTTTGGATAGTAAATTATATATATATATATAATCTGTCTAAAATATCTATATTTGTGTTGTAGTCATGGCGACCCCTGGTTCCTATCACCACCACTCTACAATCAACCATTTCACACCAGACCACTCTGAATGACTCTGTTTACACCTCAAACACTGAAAAAAAAGTGGAATTCTGTTTTAAAGTTTTTTTTTTAAAGTCATTTTATGCAAATTCTGTTGCTTGAACATAAACCAGGTGTTCTTGACTCGCTCCCGTATACTAAAAAAGGCAGTGAATGTGTATAGTGTGTGTGTGTGTGTGTGTTCTGACCGGTAAGGCCTTCTGTCCTCCCACCACCCGTTTTCTGCGCATCGGTCGGTTTTCCTCCTCCATCCTGTAGACATAATCAAAGTTCGGAATCCCACATTCCAGCTGACTCTCAGTGTGGTTACGAGCCTGCAGGATATCTAACACACACACACACACACACACACAGCGAGGCATGAATGAGTTAGCACAGATTTACACAGTTCATCTCTGAAAACCTGGACTGAAAAGTTAAAGAGATACTTACCATCCTTTTGGCTCCACCACACAGGCTCTGAAAACAAACAAACAAACAGGACATATTAGAGTTACTCAGAGGCCGGAAATTGGCGCTCTGTAAATAAACTTTTATTTGACTTGACTTGATCTATTTTTGCCTTATCTGTCCACATAACACTATTTCAGTAATCTTCTGGTTCATCCAAGTGGTCTTTAGGAAAATTTAACAAGGCTGAAATGTTCTTCTCAGAGACTAGTGGCTTTCTCCAGAAAAGTTGGCGTCCCACAGATAGGATGTTCATATAAACTGGGTTGTTGGACAGTGTCCATGTGATCCTGGTGGGGTTTCTCCAGTGGTAGCAGGGGGTTAGAGGAGCCTTAGAGCATCCACACCCAGGGGCCTGTGGGGGTCTTTATCTAGCTGTGAGTGCACCTGCGCTGTATTATGTAATATGGGCTGTGCTGAGAGAGGAAATAAATGAATCTCACTAGTTTCAGCAGGTCCCACTACAGCGGGGGGGACTTCATCGTCTCCTCCAAGACAGTCTTTGATCCCATCCCGAACAGCGTGGCCCGGAATACACACTCCAGACTTACAGTGGAACGCCTCACTCTGGCACTCTGAACACACAGCAGTCAGATTAGAACAGAGATACAAGTTAAATAAGCAGGTAATGAATTAATATATATATATATATATATATATATATATATATATATATATATATATTAGAAGAGTGTGATGAGGTTTGTTATCACCATTGAAAATATTTTCTTTATATATGTATTAGACAATATATACTGTATACCTAAGAAACATTAAAACATATTTAAGCAACAGAGCACATGAGGGAGTATATTACTGCAGATTATATCACAGCTGTGATTCAGTTTCAGGCATGAGCCTCCACAGTTTTACAGATTACTCTACCAAACTGGTTCAAGGCCTGAGTTTTTAACTTACCTTGGACTAAAATCCTTATGCTTTGAGTGACCTTACACCTTAATTATATTTATTTTATTAAAACAAATGGTTAAACGTTCTATTCTGTCACTACCAAAACAATAACAATGCCTCTGAAACTTTACAAAATGTTTCAGTGGTGACTGTTTTGATAATGACAATTGTAGCTCACTTTGTGCAAAACTCAAAAATGCTAGCCACAGTTTGAACAGCTGTTTAGACATATAATCATCATATTTTTCATTAAAACACAAAAAAGTTTACTTAAATGCAGAAAATATGTGTTTCGTTAGTGGCAATTTCTAATCTTCCACACTGATTTTCAGACTGGGGCACATTTACTTTAAAACAATTGTATCGAACTGCCCACTATGTGGATATGAGGGACAGGGATGCAGTCTCACTTCCTGTCAGGTCTGAATACTTTGTTGTTGTTTTTTAAATAATGCAGTTTAAACTATTTGAGTTGAATAGTCCATATACAACAGTTCTGTAAAAAATAAAGAAAGTGAAAAATCCCTAAATGTTGTATGAAATGTGCTTATTGGCAGTTCTTTCCACCAGAAAGTACCCTTCTGAGGTACAGATGGAGCCACAAAACTGCTCCAATATCAGGTTCAGCTCAGCTTTTTATTATTTTCCAGATTGAGCTGAATGTGGTTTTGTTCCAGTCTGTGAAGTTGGAACAAAGCCCATCTTATTTGCTGAACTGTATTCTATTAGTTTCTGGCTGATTCTGGTTTATTTAGTTGTTAAGCTGCCAACTGAAAAGCTGACTTTGGATCAATGACAGGTTAAGTGTCTGATGCAGTCCTGTCACTCTCCTCTTCAGAATCTGACCAAATGGGCTGCAGATCAAATGTTATTTAATGTGTCCATTGTCTGTTTTTAATGTACTAAGATTTGAAATTTTGTAGGGTTGCCTGAATTAAATAGTTTTTTCTTGAATTTATTTTTTTAATATGATATGATCTGCTATGTATGATGTGATATTTAAATTGAGGCTGTAGAACTGATAAAGTACTCACCTTTGCAGCACATCTCATCGCTGTTATCTCCACAGTGATCAACACCATCACAGGTGTGTTTCCACAAAATACACTTCTCATTCACACAGCGGAACTCCGGACACTCGTCATCATCTAATGCAGAGAAAAAGAGCCAGAATAGATAAAAACTAATGCATTTATTCATTCACTCAAGGTAGCCACTCAATGCATTCTGGCAATACTTAATTATTTTATTTTAATAAAGCGCCCATATTCTATATTTTTTCTTGAATGACATCTTTGGGAACGTAAATAGATAAACTCATCTCTGATGTGTTGATCGTTTAAAGGCTGCAGTGATTAATTTGCTTTCTGACAGCCAGGAAGAGCAACATTGGGACATGGGGTGTTGATATGGACCCTTACAACATAATTACAACAATAGTGGGTTCTAATGGGGGAACGGCACCTTGGGGTTTCTTGTAGCAGGTTAAGGCAGCAATCTGAGTATCCTCCTCCACATTCTGAGGCTTATAGATGGTACATTCAGCTAGAGAGTACTCAGATCCTGTGCAGCTCACACTTATGCACTGAGATGGCCATTGATGGCCAACCTCCAGATCCTTAGCTGTTATCTTCTGAGCAGAAGCTGCACCTCTAATTTAAAAGAAAGAAAAGAAAAATAGGAAACTTGCTGTACTGAAGGGATTACATGACTGTACAGATGTGATTATTTTAAAATATAGGTGGGATTACTTGGCTGTCCAGGTGTTTACACCCGGATGTACAGGGTAGTTTATGTGACTGTACAGGTAGAATCACCTAATTGTACAGTTGTGATAATGTGGCTATACAAGTGGGATTACCTGGCTGCTCATGTAGGATTATCTGATTGTACAAGTGCGACCTGGCAGTACAGGGGGGATTACCTGATAGCACATTTGCGGTAACTTGGCTCTGCAAGTGGGATTACCTGTTTGTACAGGTGAGTTTGTCTGTCTATACAGAAGGGATTAACTGGATGTACAAATGTGATAACCTGGCTGTACAGGTTAGATTTCCTGAAAGTGCAGGTATGATAACCTGACAGTACAGGTGGAATTAACTGGCTGTAGAAGTATAATTACCTGACTGTACAGGTGGGAGGTGGGATTATCCGAGTGTACATATATAATTACCTGGCTGTACAGGTGGGAATATTTGACTGTACAAGGGGGGTTTACCTGACTGTACAGGTAGGATTACCTGGCTTCTGCTTTCAGGCTGCGACAGATAACATTAGCTGCAGCCATGTCCCACGATTTAGCTCCACAAATCAGAGCTTCTCCTTTTTCAGTTTCCACGTGAACCACCTCTCGATCACCGGATTTCTTTAGCTCCACCTCAAAAGCATCTGTAACAATACACAGTAATTCTTTGTTCTCTAACTGACCAACATACATTACTGTTCAAAAGCTTGGAATTATTGGGCCTTATTCACCAACCGTTCTTAAGAAGAAATTTTCACAAAGATCCTGACGTTCACCAATGTTTTCTTATTTGGGATTTGTTCTTAGGTAAGAACAGAATCTACACACACTCCACCAACCTTTTTCAAGAATAAAATTAAATGTAGGAAGAAATTAGAAATTGTATTTTTCAGTATTTTTATTACTGCATTTTGGATGTAGATAATAGTGTATTTTCTCTCTGTGTCTGTTTTTCTCTCTCTGTCTGTCTTTCTCTCTTTGTCTCCTTCCTCTCTGTCTCCCTCTCTCTCTTAGTATCTCTCTCATCTCTCTTTCTCTCCCTCTAGATCTCACCTTCATCACAGTTCTGCCATAGGTTCTCTCTATAGTGAGAGAACGCCGCTGTGTTTCTTTTGCAGGCGACAGCTTGTGCCTGACAGAAGGAGATGTAGGACTGTCCATTCAGTCCACAGACAGCTCTGCCCAGGCGTGGACACTGATAGGGCAGTTTACAGATACACTTCCCGTTGATGCAGCGCCTCCACGGCGGGCAGAACACTTTAGAACAGGACAGGCGTGTGTACTTCTCATTCAGACACTCCGGAGACAAACGATCATGGTCAGATTTCTTGGGCTGGGGATCAGGGACTTTTTTGGGAGGCTGTGGAGGAGGGCCTGGCTTTACTCCGGGTTTTGATCCTTTGTGTTTGCCTGCAGGTCCACTAGGAAGAGAATCCTCCTCTGGAGTCTCCTGAATAAACAGAACATTTACAGTTTTCATAGAGCAACAGAAGAGTTTATTTCAACTTAACAAAGAACTACCCCTAATGCCTCAAAATTTAGAGTTCATTGAACCCACAGTAGTAAACCAACAGAAAAATACCAGGGGCACCATAAGGAGGGACAGATCATGATCTCACAATGCCACACTCTGACAATAACACAAGAAATTACCAAAAAAAAGTAACTTTAAAGGGACATTTAATGGGATTTCCTCACTTTTTTCCAGTAAAAAACATGGATGTTGTATGTAAACACTGTTAAAGTTTTACAATGTACTGTCCACTCTGCAGTCCATATATGGAAAGTGAGCTATAAAAATACCCTGTTTTGCTTTAGGGATGTTCTAAAAAGATCTTGCTTATATCCACCCATTCAGTCTATAGCAACTTAGCCCCACCCAGTCTGGCTGAAATTAAAAGAAGTATTTAAGCCCAGACTGCTTTTTGACTGAGGTCCAATACAGGGCAATCAGAATAGAGGTCATTTACATATATGAGTCTTAAAGGCAGTCTGTTTAATTCTAAGGAAAATAGAGATTGGACAATTTTTTATTTACCCAAAGCCTTTCTAACACAAATGTCTTGACAATGGACCTCAAGAAAAAATAATAATTAAAAACCTATTTTGGATGTGGGTCCTTTAATAAACGACTTATATTTGTTTATATGCACTTTGAACAGTGCAGAAAAAATGTAATGTAATGACGAATTCAAACAATGAATTCTCAAATTAGTTCCTGCAGTTATATTTCTGTATATTTTGGTGTTTGGGATTTTTGTTAATTATTTTAAATATAGTGGCAGGCTGTGGGTATTTATTTAGTCATTATATGTAAGGGCTGCTCGTTAACTGGCAGTCAGAGGCCTCACTGGCCCGGTCAGTAATCCGTCTCTGGCAATAAGGGGTTGGAAGCCGATTAACTTTTTAAGCACTCAGGAAATTACCAGAAGAAAAAGAGTTATTTGTGTTAGTTTTTTTTTTTATCATAACCACTATTATTGTTGCAATCCGTGTAAAATAAGCAACTTGATGTTAAGGCCAAAGGCTTTTCCACAATGTTTAAAATAAAAAGGGAGGAAAATCTGATGTTTTGTCTTTAAAAATGTCATTTATTTTATATTTATCATAGATTTAAGCTACATTTGGGAAAACTTTAATGAACCTCACTCTGATGCCTCCACAGTAATTAATAACTGTGATCAATAAGAGACCAAAACCAGATTTACACTGACTTAGTCTCATTATTTTCTCATAATGATTTAGCATAATCACTCTCAACTGCAGCTAAAACAGTTATCTAATGACTCCAGCTCAGTAAATTAGGATTAACTTGTATAATTTAAGGTCAGAGTTTACCACAAACTGCAGAGTAAACAGAAATGACCCCTTGTTCAAATCAACAAACCAACTTAATGACCACTAAAACACTTACACCATGTCCACACCGCTGGAGCAGAAGAACGAGGAGAAGGACAAATGTGGTCCTCATATTTCTTCTGTCCTTTGTTTCCTTTTTTCTTGCCTTCTTTTCTTCTTCCTTCGTCTTGTGGACTCTATCTCTCTCTCACTTTCTCTCTTCGTCCGTGTTACCTAACTGGACACAACACATCTGGACAATGCAATGGGCTCCAAAAGTGGGTTCCACAAATCATTAACTTTGATCAATACACACCAAATATCACCGACAGAGTGTGTTTTACTGGAACAAGATATTCCAGTAAAGCAGCAAGAGTCACATTATCACAGGCCAAACATAAATTACATGACAAACATCTTTATATATTTTCAACAGACATTAAAGGGGCACAGAATTTAAACTCTACATCTGTTGTAAACATGCCAACTTGCCTCATGCAGTGGTGCTGCAGTAGTCTTGAGGTGAGATTTTATGGGTAAAAAACTAGAAAATCCCCTTCAGTGATGTATCATGCAGGTGGGTCATGCAGGTGGGAAGAAAAAAAAAACTATACAAGTAGATACATGAGGATGTGCTTTTTGTTCTTCTAGCTGGAGAATGCAGAAGTAGGGCAGATAGCACTGTCAGAGCAAAATCTTGTATCTTTAAACTTCACAACTTTACAATAACTTTACAGGAGAAGGTAAAAACACACTATAAATTTATTTTATTATTATATTTATATACTATTATATTTATTTATTTATGGTAAATTTATTTATTTACCATTCTACTAGTCTATTCATCATGAAATTTACACACAATGTAAAGGGCAACTGGCATGTTTGCTGTTGCAAAGCTAACCAGACCAGAGTTACCATGTGTTTCACTTAATAAAATTGTTCTAGATCATTATTAACTCCAAAAAAAAAGAACACAGTAACAATTTGTTCATTAATAATGACTTATCATGTGCTTCACTTTATAATGTTCCAGACCCATAACTGTGTTGGAACAATAACTCCAACAAAGACATAAGAGGCTGAATGTTACCTTTGTTTTCCATGTTGTGAAGTGAGGTTAAATCACTGCTACTTCTTGAGTAGATTATTCATAATAAAACGTTGAAAATCACCACATTAATATGTAATATAACTGACGTGTGGTCAAATATGTACATTCATTATCTTTTAGTGGCTTCAAATGTTTGACAGCCTCATTCTAAAACTAAAAGTATCTGTCCTGTAATTTCAGTTCATTGTTGGTTTTGATGTATTTTGTTTATTTTGCATTCATATTTCAAATTAACTTAGTTTGGTTGGTAGAGGACTGACTGTGTCCTCCTCAAGGGGTCTCAGGCCGCGTATATAGCGCCCATCAGCATTTGGATGATAGTGTTCTCACTTGTTCTAACGAACCGCATTAACAGAGCAATCACACCAGGGTTCATTTTAATTGAACCAAGCATGCCAAGCAGAACACACCCTGAAAAAGAAATAAAACTGAACTTAAAATATTAATGCAGCCTAAAAGAAAAAAAAACGAACAAACATAAGACAAAAATTTCAAAGGTGTGGTGGACTTTTGTATATGTGTTACTTAAAACTGCATGTCAGAAGATATTTTGTGTCACTAAGTACAATCAAATGCTACATACATATACAACATATTTACTGAGGGTTCAGCCCAAACTCATAAAAAGATAAAATCTTTGTTCACAGTTTAATATTCACACATATGTAAAGCAACTATAAAGCATCAACATTTCAAACAGGTACAATTATAAGCTTCCATAATTTATATTAGTTTGTCATACACTGTACATTCTTATTTTGTCTTTAATTTATGGCATAGGACTTTGGCATAATAGAAGCAACAAGTGATGGAATTACATTTATAGAAAAATAATACTCTTATACACTTATAGAAACAAATACAATGATATTGTCTAGTGGCACCATTTTCAGGCTCTTTGTTAGCACCTTAAAAGGAACGCTGATTCGTATCGCAGTAAATATCCTAAACCATTTAATATGTTGTTAAAATGACAAATTATTTTATTTATTATGAAAATCCTCAGTTTTATTCAAGATGTCTGGGACATATCAGAGTCCCCATCATTTTAGATGTACAGTTCACACTGGGTGATGTCAAATCATTGCACTGGAGATAAACACAGATGATTTGCCCTGCGGATGCAGCTCAGAAAAAAATTAAATGCAATGCCACACGGTGCAGCTTTTGGGTGTGATTTTGTTCCAAAACTGCAGTTAAATGTAAAAGCTTTTCTATCAACAAGAAGAAAAGGGAACACATTTAAACAGCTAAACTGGGGCTGTGTCTGACTAGTTCAACAAACCTACATTTATTATCTGCCTTCCTTAAGTTCAGCTGAGCTGTAGCCGTGTGGCATAAATGTGTCCAGGTGTCTTCATTAACTGTCAGATTTGGTATAAATGTGTAAGCAGTTATAAATCATAAAGTTTGTTAGACAACAATTGAGCTTTGGGCTATTATCTGAAAGTGACCTTACAAGGTAACCATATAGGTAGCTGAGCTGAAATGGTTTTCTTTTAGATAATGCTGCTGCTGAGATACAGCCACTGTGCTGTTTGGATTACTTCACACAATTCAGCAGTCGGTGAGATACGAGTAGCATTTTTCAACTGAAAAGTATATTTTGTGTGTTCCCCTTTCATGTGTGAGGCAAGGCTGGAGCCAGAGACAGCCTTTAATAAAGTCTACAGTTGTGGAAAAGCTGTGTGCCTCCTTCCAAAGCAGTGGAACGTTACAAAATGTGCAGAGTCACAATGCTGGAAATTATATTCCATGCCACGTTTTATGCCATGGCTCCAGTTTTAGGGTTCAGGGCATTTAGCCTAGAGCCTGAATTGATGTTAGGAACCAGAACATTATGGGTCTTTGCATGCTCATAGATGTCCACAGAAATAATATACCAATAGACAATGGAACTATTTCAGCAGTAAGGACCAAAAAACATTAGCATGTAGGATCATATACTGTTTGTGTGTGTGTATGTTTGTTGTCCTTTCTTCATAAACCCCAGTGAGGTAGACTTATACAGGTATGAATATGCTGTAAGACAGAAAACATGACAGAATGATCAGGCATGAACATACTTGTTCATTATGTTCAGAAGTTGTAAACTATACACAAGCTTAATCAATGTAATCACCATCACATTATACACATAAGCTGAAAATAAAGTGCATACCTTATGCAATATTCATAAAACTGGGAAAACAAAATTTATGGCCTTCTAGGTCTTCAGAGAAGGTCTAATGATTTTTTGTGAAATTAACAAATACAATGCTTGTAATATATATATATATATATATATATATATATATATATATATGTATATATATATATATATATATATATATATATATATTTAATTTGTATTTATTTAACATAAGCCGTTACATTTGTTGTATCGAATTACTAGTCATACTTTTACTTGATTGGTAATTTTTGTTTGAAAACTAAAGGGTTAAATTCTTGAAACATCCAAGAGAGCATCCGATTTTCTTCTCCATGGTATATACAATGGTGCTTGGAAGTAAATAAATCCTTTAGAAATTTCTATAATTCTGCATACGTTTGACCTAAAACTTTATCAGATTTTTACACAAGTCCTAAACGTAGATAAAAAGAACCAAAATAGACAAATGAGACCAAACCAGCAGAACTGGCCATTTATTTGTTGAGGAAAATGATCCAATATTACATATCTGTGAGTGGAAAAAGTATGTGAACATTTAGGATTAGCAGATAATTTGAAGGTGAAATAAGAGTCAGGTGGCCAAGGAAATCAATCGCAGGGGATAATCCTGTGCATTATCCTGTGGTTTTGGTAAAGCCATACACTGTGGAAAACCAGATTAAGAATCCTAACAAAGAAAGTGGATGGAAGTTTTTGGACTACCAGCGGCTCAACACTGTAACTAAGCCAGATTTGTATCTGCTCTCATGCACTGATGATGCCTTGGACTGATTCACCAACTGAAGAGTGGGTATTGGCAGGTGGCATTCGCTCTGGATGCCAGAGAAAAGATGGTGTTTATGCTGAGCATGGGACTTTGGCATTTCAAGGTAATGACCTTTGGCTCCCTGAAATGGCCTGGCTATGTTAGAGTGAATGCTTGTTGGTGTCCCCAAGGACCAGTGCTTCATCTACCTTGATCCACATTATTTATGAGGTGCTTGCAAATATGGAGAAGGTATTCAAGCTATCAAGTCCACAAAACTGTGGTTGCACACTATTAAAAGGCAACCATTGTCAGTGGCTCATAAGCCATCTCGGCCATGTAGTGAGCAGTGCAAGGGTGGAAACAGAAAGTGGATGTGCTGTGACAGTGGCCCACGCTGTGGAGTGTTGATGAGCTGCATAACTTTCTTGGCTTAGCATCATACTATCTGCACTTCATATGTGGGTTTGTGTGGGTTTGGAAGCTGAGCATGTGTTTATTGCCCTCTGTGCCCAGCTGTGTGAAACACTGATACTGGCGTTTCCAGTGGAAAGCTGTTTTTAGAAATTTCGAAATGGATGCTGATGCCAGTGACAAGGGCTTTCGGTTACATTCTTTCATAGGTACAAGGAAATAATGAGATCCGGTGCCAGAGGAGCTCCACATTGACCAGAGAAGCAACTTTGAGTTGGTGGTCATGGCTGAAGTTGCAACCAGATGGGCATCCAAATGAGACCCCTGCTGCAGGAAGACAGCTTCCCCCAATCACTTAATCAGTAAATGAATTTGGGTATTTAATGCCTGACATAGTCATCTATTGTGTGTTTTATCAACTTCACACATCTCAGCGTGCCTGACAGTTTGTTCAAATCAAGGTAGAATTGTCATGTGTTTCTAAAACATTCAAGCACTAGAAATTTTTCCTTACTGCCCTTCAGTATTCATCAGGCACCATCATTTCATAGTTCTTGGGTTTTGTTATTACTATTTTTTGCCCTTTGCTATATATGATTTTTTTTTATATATTATTCATTTATTTTGAAACAAATTTATTACTAAAAGCCTTGTTCTTTTGAAGAAAAGAAAACTTTTTTTCTCTGTATACATGTTCATTCTAAAGCAATTTGTGATCTCACACAAAACACAATTCAATCTGCTAGGTAGTTTTAATATTTCTAGGGACCACAGTATGTGTGTGTAGAGACAATATGTCAGTAACTCACTCTAATTTCTCCAGTTTACAGTGTGGATCCTTCAGCAGAGCAGAGAGCTCCTTCACTCCCAAATCTCCTGGTTTATTCCAGTTCAGATTCAGCTCTCTCAGCTGTGATGAGGGATTTGATTTCAGAGCTTTAACCAGAGCAGCACAGTCTTTATTGGTAATGCTGCAGTATTCCAGACTGCAGAGAGAAGGAAAACTCCTCATACAGTGCTTGAGAATGGTATGTCAGAGTAAAAAAGAGATTCACTGTGTACTGCTGTTTGTCAAGAATACACACTGCACTTAACTAACATGATAACTAATTTTGATATTTGATTGAATGAACGGTCATTTAGTTAACAATTTCATAATAATTAGTTAACAATAATTTCAGAAAGTACTGATAATATACAATAATATAGCAAATCATGTAATCAACATACACACATATACAGTGGAAGAGAAAAAAGTACATTAACAAATTAAAATAGTTAATGTGCTTTGATTTGATTTGAATCATTTCATTGGCATTTTGTTGTTTTGTTACAATACTATGCCATTATGCCAGGCATGCTGAACTTGACTGTGTGTGTAGTCAGTAACTTACTGTAGTTTTTCCAGTTTACAATGTGGATCCTTCAGTAGATCAGAGAGATCCTTCATTCCTGACTCTCCTGGATTATTGTAGCTCACATTCAGTTCTCTCAGGTGTGATGAGGGATTTGATTTCAGAGCTCTAACCAGAGCCTCGCAGCCCTCCTCTGCAATACTGCAGTCAGCCAGCCTAGAGACAGAAGGAGAAGAACAAGTACTCACATACCTTGACAAGAACTTCAGAAAATGGGTTTGCCAGGAGCAGGATTAACAAAGTTTGAGTTAGTTAACACTTATTTGGTTAACAATGGGTAAAAAAGAAAGACTTTGACCAATATTATCATATCATCAAATGTTGGGATTGATAATATACAAAAACAGCAAAATAATTTTTCATTTACCATACATTACTGTCCTTAGATTATTGATGTCATTTATATATTGGTAGCAACATTCTGTATATTTCAAGTAACTTCCTAATATTCATTCTAAAAAGGGGAATTTCACATTTTTGAATAACTTTTGGCATAAAATGTGTACTTAAAATCTATTCATGGTGAGGAGATACATGCAGGGTGTATTAGGCAAAAAAGAGTCCACATTAAGTAATTAAGTTTGCTTGAAAAAGCCAACTTACTGTTCTTTGTAATCTTCTTATTATTCTACACTCAAAAAAAATATATAAAATGTTTCTCATCCCACAGTTTTTGAGCTAGAACCACAATACCCATAGGACCTATACCAGAGTAGGTTGCTTGTGCTTCTCTAAGTCATCCAATGTATGTTTTTTGTAAAATGATCGTTCAAAGACAATATTGTTTCTCATAGGAAATAACTGGTGGAAAATTCAGGACATTCAAGTCTAACTGCCACGCCAAGTGACGTCACAATGCACATCTCTCACACAGACACTCATACACAGTACACAAAGACTTACATGCTTACAGCAATCTTAGCACAAAAAATGGATTTAAAGAGGCATTGAATTTATGGTGGTACAGTATTTAATGTATCAGTAAATTTAAGGTGGCAGTGAATTTACAGTGGCACTGGATGTAATGTATCAGTGAATTTAAGGAGGCAGTAGATTTAAGGTGGCAGTGAATTAAAGGTGGCTCTGGATTTATTCTATCAGTAAATTTAAGGTGGAAGTGAATTTAAGGTGCCAGTCAATTCAAGGTGCCAATGGATTTAATGTACCAGTAAATTTAAGGTTGCAGTAAATTGAAGATCCAAAATGACCACCCCCCCCCAAAAAAAAACACAGAACCTAATAAACTTCAATCGCTGTACTGATAAATGCCATATGTATTAAGAAGTGCCACTGCAGTTCTATGAGTTACTCTGATATATTTGAAAAGATTTTTTGAAAGAGTTTTTGAAGATACTTTCACTGCAATCATTATTTCACTGTAGTAACAATACTTTTATCTAATTATGAATTCAGGCTACTTTATACACCACTGCACCTAAGTAGTGAAAGAATTATAAAAAAAATCCATGCTATGTATATATATATATATATATATATATATATATATGTATATGTGTGTGTGTGTGTGTTTGTAAATAAATTGAAATAAATGAATTGTAAATAAATTGTTTTTTATTTACTTACTATTACCTAATTAATTAAACACCCAGACAGTGAATTTCAAAACATAAATTAATAGTACTTTTGGGAAGGTAAGCCTACAGTATTTAGCTAGTTTTGCTTTCACAATACAGCTCAGGGTAGTTTTTTCTTGATTTTTTCTGTTCATTTCTTTAGCACTGTCCACATTCTTTCTAAGTTAAGATTAGTTCAGCCCCAATACTGGTGTTTTGTGCTGCTTGTTTAGGTTTGTTTTCTATAGGGTTTAGGTCGTAGAACTGTGGTGGCCAAGGCAAAACCTTAATTCTGTGGTCAGTGAACCATTTTTGTGTTTATTTTGAGGCGTCACAGATCCACCACCATACTTCACAGTGGGGAAAAGGTACTTTTTCTGCATGGCTATCTTTGTGTCTGTGCCAAAATCACCTCTGGTGTATACTGCCAAAACATCTATTTTGGTGTTTGGTCTGAAAGTTCCAGTAATGTTTAGCACACTATAGGAGCTTGACACACAAAACACACACACACACACACACACACACACACACACACACACATACACATACATGCTACTGAAAGGAAAAGAACTGAGGGTTTCAGATGCAATATGACTAACTGTATTTTCTCAAGTTTACAGTTTGCATCCTTCAGTAGATGTGAGAGCTCCTTCATTCCTGATGGTCCTGGTTTATTGATGCTCAGATTCAGCTCTCTCAGGTGTGAGGGGTTCAATTTCAGAGCTTTAATCAGATCAGCACAGCCTTCCTCTGTAATACTGCAGTCACCCAGCCTGCAGAGGGAAGAGGAAAAAAATCCTCACACTTATAGCTGAACGTGTTTTTCAGTCTCAGGTAAAGCTACTGTTCCATTTTCACTCACATTTCAGTTATTTTTTTGTTTCATGAACTTACTGTATAAAGCACTGCAAAACTTGGAAGTACTATTTCAATTATATGGGGATTTAATTATTTATTTTTCAGTGTACAATTGCAAGACATCCAAATGTTATTTTAAAAGTAAATCTGACAATGTGAATTACTTGAAAAAAATTAATGTATTTTGGAAACTCAATTTCAGACGTTCAGTTGTACATCATCAACCATAAAACTGAGTTTCTGTAAGGTCTGTCTCCAGGGCTGCAGTGCTCTCAGCCACCAGAGAGAGGTGACATGCACTTTCCAGGGCGAATCAAGCCCAACATCCTACACCTGGGCAGAGAGCTTCATAAGGGCAGAGAAGGAGACACACATTGCTGTGTCTTTGTCTCAGTTTGAATCAACAGAAGCAGCTGGTAATTTGGATAAGAGTGCTGACAGTTTTGCACTCCCCCGCTCAAGCCTCCCCTCGAGGTTCTCTTCTCTGTTATCTGTCTCTGAGAAAAAATAAATAAATAAATAAAAGAACACAAAAGAACCCACCATCCTTCTCTTTAGTTTTGGTTTTGGTTCCATTGGAAAAATCATTTGTCGCTTTAGTCACTAAGTTCTCTCTCTACACACACAGGTCTCAGAAGAAGCCTGTGATTGCCTTCTCCCTCCACGCACTGGTAGTATCGTGTGATTGAGGGGTCCTACCTAGTGGGTGAAATTGGAAATGACTAAATTGGGGAGAAAATTGGAGAAAAATCCCCCCCAAAATTTTTATATTTATATTTTTTTCCCAACCATTTTTGGATATTTCAGTGGTGTAGTGGTAGAGTGGTCATGCCACACCAGTAGTATGGTCTGGGTTCGCTCCCTGTCCGATCACTTCTTTAAGTTTCTTAGTTGAGCTCATCCTTCCCGATTTACATTAGCTACATTTACATTAACATGGCACTTAGGTCCTGTCTCCCTAAAACCTGTGGTGGCTCACCTGGTATGCCTCTGGGATATAACTCAGACAGCCTGGATTCACATCCTCAGTCTGGTGAGCCATCCCACATTACAGAAAGACACAGCCAAGCAATGGACCCAGCTGAGCAACCTGATGGATCAGGTGAGGCTTGCCCTTGTTGTTTAAGGGGCCACCATTAGAAGGCATGAGCAGGCCAAATGCAGGCAAATACTAACCCCCCTGCTCCTCAGTCTGCAGGAGCATCTGCTGCACAGGCAGAGCCCCAGTTGCCACCCCCAGAATGTTACATGGGGGATCCTGGAGGATGTGTAGGTTTCCTCTTTCAATGCTAACTTGCATTCGAACAGCAGACCTCTAGGTTCCCTTCAGAAAGGCCCTCCATCGGCCTTGCAATATTGCCATAAACCTGTTACCTGGCACCAGTGCCCCTCAGAGCCAACTATTTTCCCTGTCTGGCCAAGAAAATAGGGCCATGGAGGATTACATCCAGGAGTCCTTGGCACTAGGTATCATCTGGCCATCAACCTCCCCAGCAGAAGCAGGTTTCTTCTCTGTAGGGAAGAAAGACGGGGTCGGAGCCCCTGTACTGATTACTGGAGACTAAATAAGATCACGGTTAATGACTACTACCCCTTACCTCTGGAATTCTCTGCCTGTAAGGCACTGCAACAGGCATCCATCTCCACGAAGCTGGACCTGTGCAGTGCCTAGAACCTAATCAGGGTAAAGGAGGGGGACAAATGGAAGATGGCCTTTGCCACCCCATCATGCCACTATGAATACTTGGTTATGCCCTTGGTTATGCTGATGAATGCCCCAGCTGTCTTCTAGCACTGCATTAACAAGCTTCTGAGGGAGGTACTTGATTGTTACATGTTTGTCTATTTGTATGACATTCTCATCAATAGCAAGAACCAAGATGAACACGTAGGCCAAATCCAGTGGATTCTCCAGCTGCTCCTGGAGAAGCACTTGTTTGTGAAGTTGGAGAAATCACTGTTAAGTGGCATTTAACCTTGGCCCCATTGTTTCAACTTCCAAACCCAGATTTCCACTTGTGGAAGAGGTGGATGCCTCTGAGATATGCATAGGGGCAGTGTTGTCTCAGCAGTGTGGTCCTAACCCCTGTGCCTTCTTCTCACACTGCCTCTCCCCTTTAGAGTGTAACTACAATGTGGGTGATCATGAGTTGTTGGCTGTCAAAATGGCATTAGAGGAATGGAGGCACTGGCTGGAGGGAGCCAAATATGCTTTTCTGGTTTGAACAAATCACAAACCTCTGACCTATGTCGAGAAAGCTAAATGGCTAAATCCACGCCAAGCCAGGTGGGCAGTTGTCTGATATGACTTTGTGTTGTTGTACAGACCTTAGTCAAAGAATGCTAAATCAGATGCTCTCTCCCACCAGTGGGAGCCCCCCCTCTAGAACAACAGCCAGCAACTATAGGCCCAGAGGGCTATATAGTGGCTGTCCTTCAGTGGGGGGCAGAAACCGCTGTACACATTATGGCACTCGTCCCTGGGCATGTCCCCATTTGAGTTCCAGTTCGGGTATGCTCCACTCATGTTTGCAGAACTGGACGAGGACATGGGAGCCCCAGCAGCAGGACATCTCGAGGGCCACTGCCGTCAGGACTGGCAACAGGCACTCCCTCCCTCTCTCTCTTTCACACACATTCACACTCACACAATACTTAAATGTAAAAGAGCTGAGAGTTTCCAGATGTAATATGAGTATCTCACTCTAGTTTCTCCAGTTTACAGTGTGGATCCTTCAGTAGATCAGAGAGCTCCCTCACTCCTGACTCTGCTGGTTCATTCTTGTTCAGATTCAGCTCTCTCAGGTGTGAAGAGGGGTTTGATTTCAGGGCTTTAACCAGATCAGCACAGCCTTTACCTGTAATACTGCAGTTAAACAGCCTGCAGAGAGAAGAAGAAAAGCTCCTCAAACTTGCAGCTCAATACACATACAGAGACACACACACAAACACATAGAGCATAATACAGAGCAAAGGCAGGTTCAGGCCAAAATCATCTCTGAGATATGAATCCATTTTTATCAATGTTTCAGTTGACACTGGCTTCACTAAATGCACTTTTTTGATCTGTGAAATATAAGTTCTTCATGACGTTTTTGTTTACATACATTGTGATTTTATCTGTTAGTGTCTTATTTAAATCTCTCCATGAGTAAGCCCAGTGTTTACAGTTACTATCTAATACCTGGTGTGTCTAAACAATTTTTAACTCTAACTCTAACTCTCTCTCTCTCTCTCTCTATATGTATATATATATATATATATATATATATATATGCATATATGTCATTACAGTATATCTAAACTAGCATTATGATTGGAGGTCTACAAAGTGCTACTAAAACCACTGACGCATCAAACACAAGACCGAGCACAACATACTCAAAAGATGAAAAACTGTCAAAAGCTTTGCCTGCACTCACAATTATAATTACATGTCACTCCTCTTCCAAGCCTGTCCCGTCTCACAGTTTGCAGAAATCTGTAGTTTTCAGTCTCAGTAAAGCTGCTGTTCCATTTTCACTCACATTTCACAATTGGTGTAATTTAAAAAAGAGAGTGTTTTGGAACCACAGACCACGTAGAATTTAGCCTTTAGCTTGTTTTATGATAATATCTTGTTTTGGACCAGAATATCTGCTGATTATGTTTTGTATTATCTTGAAACAATTGCCTTGTTACCAGGTAACTCCTGCAGATGAAGATGTATTATTATATATTTTCATATGTTTTTACTTTCAAGTTAGTTGTTTTGGGATGTGTGAGTTAGCTGACGTTTTGTTTAATATTTTGGCATTAGCCCAGACTTGATTCTTGAAACCTTCCTAGATGCTACTGCTCTCTGAAACATGTTAAATAAAAAATAAGAAAACAAGCATAATACATTTTTTCTAAAACAAAAACTGTTTAGACTGAGTTTATTGTATGTTTTACAATCTTTGCTCTTAGACACTAGATCAGTTTGAGATTAGGAAGGGTAGTGGAGGTGTTAAAGTTGCAGCTAGGAACAGAAAGTGAGTAATACAATGCTAAATACATGGATGATGTCATCCAGGGCTACAGCCCTAGATCTTTTTTGAAATCCTTACATTTCACAAATATTAATGAGTTAACAATCAAATAATGATAACAAAATGTAATGCAAAGTGCTTTAAAGGTGATGGAAAAATGCAAGTCAAATCAGGCAATGTTATGTTGTCAAAAGTGACAGGAATCAGGGTATATTTTCAGTTTCTCATTCAGGTGTGTTATGTGTCAAAATATCCTGATCCCAGACAAGCAGGTTGTTCTTCTTTTCGTGTGTACCAAAATGTGGGAAACATTAAAAACATTTTGAAATACTGTGACATAATGTAACATCATTTGTGTCACATGACTTTTTCATTTTGATAACACCTCATCAGTTCATCAGTGTCCAGTTTAATCTCAACAACCAAAACTACTGCAGAAAGGCCTATTCTAATAAATTTAGGCATTGGTAAACTAAAAATGCTTTAGCCTAGACATCTGGTTAGTGATTTACATAGCAAGATTCAGTAAACAAACTCTCAGTCAAACTTGCAAGTATGCCATTGTGTGATCTGATATGTAAGACGAACAAATCTGAAACTGCTGACAAAACCCTCATTCCTGGATTTAAAAAAACTCAGAAGGATTCATATTATATTTGCTGTTATAAACAGCTTGGTTTAGATATTCTAAATTCAGACATTTATGTGTTAGACCTCTTCTTTGCATGCAATACCTTTCTTTCCACTCAAATACAGTTAGAGTAAACAAATATCCAGACAATTTTGTTTTTGTTATTTAAACTTACAGTACATATTTGGTAATAACAGCTTTGAGAAGTCTACAGTGAGATGTAGTAAGCTTTTTGCACCACTGTGGTTCAATTTTCGTCTATTTGTCTTGGCACAAGGTTACAAGAGTTCCTCTGCTGGACTGATACAAATTTAAAATCTGCAATACATTTTCAGTGGGATTCGGGTCAGGAGATTGGCAAGGCCATGCAAACACCTTCACCATTTTTAGAAACCAGTCTTCAGTTATTTTGGCTGTATGCTTGGGGTTGTTGTCTTGTAGGAATGTCTGTCTTCTCCGATTTCTTTGATGAGGTGTAATGCCTCAGTACTGTTTGCAGAGAAGCAGTCCTATATCATGATGCACCCACCTTCAATCTTCACTGTGGGTGGACTTGAGATCATAAGCACAATCCTTCTTTCTTCAAACATGATAAGCTAGAACTCTTAAACTTCTATTTTTGTTTGGTCTGACCAGAGTATATTGTTCCAAAATATTTCAGATTTGTCTAAATACTCATGAGCAAATTTTAGACACAGATCTCTGAGCTTCTTCTTTAGTTTTGTGTGGGATGTGGGAATTTGCCATGCCGTTAATTGCTTACTGCTCTCTGAGTAACTATTGTTCCTGCTACTTTCAGGTCATCCAGTAACTCTTTTTGAATGACTGCTGGCTTTTCTTATCTTCCTTATCATTAGAGAGAAATGTATCATTTTAAACGTATCTTTGTTTATGCTTTTAAAAACATACAAAATACAAAATAAAGTATGTTTGCACATTTGAAGTGAACATATGCACTACAAATATATTAATTAATAAAAACAGTACTTGAATAAGGAAGGGGGAAATGAAAGGAAACAAGTGAACAGAGAAAATCCAACTCCTAACAAAAACCCACAACACCTGGTACACCAATAAAACTTTCTTCATCAGATAAACAACACTTAAGGCTTTCATCTTTGAGAGAAGGGAGAAAATCAAGCTGCTTCAGATCTGAAAAAATCCACAGGCGTTTCTGTCCATCCTTCCACTGTGAGAAGACAAATTAAGTCTGTGGGTCTGAAAGGATGTGTAGCTGTCAAGAAGCCATCACTAAAAATATGTACCTAAACAAGCACCAAGCAAAATGGGACAATGATAAATAAAGTTTTCAAAAATGACAATATGATGTGCATTTTCATGTCTGCATATATATTTGCATTCATATCTATGGACATTTTATATCTTAAATGAAATTTGTGTTATAAATGATTTTAATTGTCTATTTCAGTTATTACATTGTGCTTGTCCGGTTGCACCATTTGACTTACTGGTTGCAACACCTAACTTTTCAGACTAATTTAAAATTAAACAGGCATCTAAAACCCCATTTCCAAAAGAATTTGGGACGCTGTGCAAAATGTAAATAAAAACAAAATGCAAATGATTTAAACCCTATACTTAATTGAAAATAGTACAAACACAACATATCACATGTTAAAACTGAGAAATTTTCTTGTTTTTTGAAAAATTTTTGCCCATTTTGAATTTGATGCCAACCACACAGTCCAAAAAAGTTGGGACGGGGCAACAAAAGGCTGGTAAAGTTGTGTAATGCTAAAAAAAAACACCTGGTGGTTGATTGACAACAGGTCAATAACATGATCGGGTATTAAAAAACATCCCAGAGATAAATAAGGGGAAGGGCTCGCCACTCTGTGAAAGACTGCATGATCAAATAGTGCAACAATTCAAGAATAACATTTCTCAACATAAAATAGCAAAGAACTTTTGCTTTTCATCATCTACGGTACATTATATCATTAAAAGATTCAGACAATCTGGAGAAATCTCTGTATGCAAGGGACAAGGCCAAAAACCAGTATTTGCTGGCCATGATCTTTGGGCTCTCAGGTGGCACTGCATAAAAAACAGACATGATTCTGTAGTGGAAATCACTGCATGGGCTCAGAAACACTTCTGAAAACCACTGTCTGTGAAAACAGTTTGTCACTGTATCCACAAATGCAAGATAAAACCCTAAAACAGTACATAAACAATACCCAGATATGCTGCCACCTTCTCTGGGCTTAAACTCATTTAAAATGGACTGAGGGGAAAGTGGAAAAATGTCCTGTGGTCCAACAAATCAACATTTGAAATTATTTTTGGAAATCATTGACACTGTGTCCTCCGGGCTAAAGACCACTCAGCTTGTTATAAGTGCACAGTTCAAAAGCCAGTATTCATGATGGTACAGAAGTGCATTAGTGCACAAGGTATGGGTCCATCCAGACGACATCTTTTTCAGAGAAGGCCTTGCTCATTTCAGCAAGACAGTGATAAACCCCATTCTGCATGCATTACAGCAGCACGACTCTGTATTAAAAGAGACCGGGAAAACTGGCCTGCCTGCAGTCCAAACCTGTCACCCACTGATAACATTTGGTGCATTATGGAATGAAAAACATGACAAAGGAGACCCAGAACTGTTGAGCAGCTGAAATCCTATATCAAACAAGAATGGGAAAACATTTCACTTTCTAAATTATGGCAGTGTCTCCTCAGTTACCAAACGCTTACAAAGTGTTGTTAAAAGTAGAGGTGATGAAACACAGTGGTAAAACATGCCCCCATCACAACTTTTTTGGAACGTGTTGTTGGCATCAAATTCAAAATGGGCATATATTTTTCTAAAATTTATAACATTTCTCAGTTCCGAAGTTTGATATGTTGTCTTTGTAGTATTTTCCTTTAAAATATGGTTTACATGATTTGTGTATCATTGCATTCTATTTTTATTTACATTTTGCACTGCGTTCCAGCTTTTTTTGGGAATGGGGTTGTACTGAAACCTGTAGAAACCTTTGCCTTTTGAACTTGAGCGTATATACTTACCTTTTCTGAAACAAATAAACATTATTATACTGTATATATATTATTCATAGTTTTCCTGAGGTTATGTGACCTGGCATGATAAACTGAATCATTCTAACCATGACTCAAAAATGACATTTTTTCCAAAATTTGTGAGAGGGCTTCTGACCTTGGTATTGCACCAAAAAGGTCCCTCAGGGTCTTTTTTATGATGCAGTACCCTGTCCTCTCTTTCATAAAAGGATATCAAAATAAAAGTCCTTTGTTTTTGATTGTGCAGCCTGACATTTCAGGAAGCAAGAACTAGCTGACAATAGTTTTTCAGTGAATGGTTTTTATTTTAAAGTTTTCAAACAAAATCATGCCAAATTATTTTATTTAAAATTTTAGATAACTAAATTACTCTTTTTGGTAGTGTGGTTGGACATTGGTTGGACAGTTGCAACACCTAAAAGTTTCAGACTTTTGAAGGCAGAAACTAAAACAGATTTTATACGGATGCACTGGAAATTCTGTCACATTAAAAGAGGTATTGTTGCATAATTTGTGTATGTCATATATTTATTAAATTATTTTTTGGTGAAATAATGGACTTGGACACAAGAAATGCACATCAAAGTCAAAGACGCAAATCTAAAATTTTTGTGCACTGTTTCTATTTTTTGCTGAATTTAACAAATGTTGGTTTGTGTTTTTTATTATTTTCAGTAATTGTGCATTAAAATGTGCGGAAATGTATTCGCTTCAGAGGAGATGTGATTTTCATGTACAAAATAAAAAAGTAATGTAATTTGATAAAGTGTGCTTTCTTTTTTTGGCAGAGCTATCACATTGGTCGGGCCTGGAATGTATAGATACAGTAGGTCAGTAAGAAGTTAATTGCTTAAAACTTTCTTTGATCCATTGATAGGGTTAGCTTCACTTGTTTCACAAGTTCGTACTGGTTATTCTTTTACCATTCTTGACATAAATGTTTTTGTCTGTTTATGTAACTCTGTATATTGTTTGTGTTGTATGTTTTAAAATGATATTTATCTTAAAATCTGTTTCTTTCTAAAAGCAATTCCAAGCAACATTCATGTTCCACTATGGACACATGTATTTTTACATATGTACATAGTGTAAAAAGAAACAGAAAGTCAGTAACTCACTGTAGTTTCTCCAGTTTACAGTGTGGATCCTTCAGTAGATCAGACAGCTCCTTCACTGCTGAATCACCTGGTTTATTGCCACTCAGATTCAACTCTCTCAGGTGTGATGGGTTTGATTTCAGAGCTTTAACCAGAGCAACACAGCCATCTTGTGTAATACTGCAGTAATCAAGCCTGCAGAGAGAGAAGAAAAAATCAACAATTACAGCTTAACACACACAGACTTTAATCTCACACTATGATTGAGTTCAAAAACTGCTCTTTTTTCACTTCCTGTTTTGTGTGTTTGGACTGATATCAAACAAGTGAAAAAAATGGCCCCCACACACCCTTAAAAGTAATATTTACTCTCTCTCTCTCTCTCTCTCTCTCTCTCTCTCTCTCTCTCTCTATTTCTATCTCTCTCTCTCTCTCTCTCTCTCTCTGTCTCACACACACACACACAACTATAAGTAAAGAGCTGAGGTTATTCACATCATCCTAATAGCACATTTGGTCTCTGTGTGTGAATTATGTGACAGTAAGAGAGTAACTCACTGTAGTTTCTCCAGTTTACAGTATGGATCCTTCAGTAGATCAGGGAGCTCCTTTACTGCTGAATTGCCTAGTTTATTGTTGTTCAGATTCAGCTCTCTCAGATGGGATGGGTTTGATTTCAGAGCTTTAACTAGAATAGCGCAGCCATCATCTGCAATCCTGCAGTCAGACAGTCTGCAGAGAGAATAAGAAAAACTTCTCACACTTACATCTTAACACACAATAGAGGTGGGTAATCCAGGTCCAAAAAGTAAAAACCCTCCCCAGGATTTTGTTCCAACTGCTTGACTTCTCTATTTGTTCAAACCAGCAGCAAAGGTGTTCCAGTAGTTGGAACAAAATCCTAGGGAGGGTTTTTACTTTTTTTGACCTGAATTACCCACCTGTAACAAACACACACACAATACATTAAAGAATGAAAATTAAATACATAGCCAAACATTTGAATGTTAGCCTTAGACCACCCTGCTTCATCAGTCCACATTTACATTACTGTAAGCTGATTGTAAGTTATTTCCTTAATTATTTGGGTTAAAAGGTGTAATAAATTGTTTATGGTAAATTAAATCATTTTCACACTAAAATATGACAGAAATTTAACCCTTAATATAAAAAACATCTTTAGGGTCTTAGGTCTTTCTTTATAGACTGTCTTCCTCAGCTCATCCCAAACCATTTTTGAGTAGATTCTGACATGTTTTGAATCACTGGCTGTTGGCAGATCCAAACATAAACTATTTTTATCTTTTTGCAGAGGCAGCCAGAATTTCATTTAAAATCTCCTGATACCTCATGCTTTCATCTCATTTTATTTGTGTTTCTAATCTCCCCCATGTTGATGACTGACTAAGGGAATTTGCCCTCAGTGTTTTTGCACATATAAACCCCAGTGGCTTAAGAGTCCCTAAACACTTCACTGAACCTAAAGAAACAATCAAATATTAATGGGAACATGCTTGCAGTTTTTTTCATATATGTATATATATATATATATATATATATATATATATATATATATATATATATATATATATATATAGACACACACACACACCGACACACATATATATATCTTTATTTATCTATCTATATATATATGGCACACATTCAACACTGCATTTTAGCTGGAACATAGTAACAAGTAAAACATGGTAGTGTGAGACCTTAAATTTGCAGTGAGAAAATTATGATCTTACTTAAGTTTCTCCAGTTTACAGTTTGGACTCTTCAGTCCTGCAGAGAGCTCCTGTGCTCCTGAATGTTGCAGTACATTCTTACACAGGTCTAGTTCTCTCAGACTTGAGAAGTTTGAACTGAGAGCTTTGGCCAGACCTTCATAGCTTTTGTCTGTGAGATTACAACCACACAGCCTGGAAGAGGATCGTATTTCAGCATCATTGTTGGAGATCAGGGAGAAAACACCAAAAGTAAATAAACAAAATGGAGGCAACATTAGCAATCACTGATGTCCTTTGTTTTTCCTTAAGATAAATAAATGCCAGTGTGTAATTATGATGAATGTTAAGTAGGATTGACAAAAAAGTTTCTAAATTCCTATTTGACTGTCCTGAGAGAGGTTGCATATCAGATGTGTATTGGATTTTAGTCCTAGGGTGAACAAATTTAAAAAACAAAAAATGATTTTTTTTCATTCTGAGTCAGATTCTGATTTCTTTACACATAAATTGGCAGATGGGCAATTTTTATTATCCAGTCAGCACAGGCAGTAAAGACAACAGTTATGTTCTTTTGCTATATATGTAGATGCACCTAAGACAGAGCATTCAGAGGATCCTACATTTTCACAGCAAGCATGCCCTCTTAACATGGTCCTTACAGACTTTACAAATAGTGACACAGTGAAATATGTAACAATAAAAACACTCACACTGCTTTTCTGGATGCTTTGACCACTGGCAGTAGTCTCAGAAGACATTCCTCTGATGGGTCATATTTGCTCAAGTCAAAATCCTCCAGGTCCCTTTCTGAGTTCAGTAACACAAACACCAGAGCTGACCACTGAGCAAGAGGGAGCTTAGCTCCACTGAAACAACTACCACTTTTGTTCAGGTACATTTGTACTTCCTGTACTAGAGACTGATCATTCAGTTCATTCAGACAGTGGAACAGATTGATGGATTTCTCTGGAGACAGATTCTCCCTGATCTTCTTCTTGATGTACCTGGCTACTTGCTCTTTTGTGTTTGAAATCTTTCTTGTTTGTGGAAGCAGCCTTCGTAAGAGAGTCTGATTGGACTCCAGTGAGAGGCCCAGAAGGAAGCGAAGGAAAAGGTCCAAGTGTCCATTCTGACTCTTTAAAGCCTTGTCCACTGCACAGTTGAGAAAGTCAGACAGTTGTGACTTTTGGAGGAAAGCAAAAAATCCAGTGACTTGCTCCAGCAGCACATTTCTGTGGTCAGAGATGAAAGTAAGAAATGCATATAAAGCAGCAAGAAACTCCTGAACACTCAGGTGAATAAAGCTGAAAACTTTTTCCAGGTGTAGTGCAGACTCCTCTCTGAAGATCTGAGTACAGACTCCTGAGTACACTGACACATCTCTGACATCAATGCCACATTCTCTCAGGTCTTCCTCATAAAAGATTATGTTGCCATTTTCCAGCTGTTGGAAAGCCAGTTTTCCCATCATCATCATCATCATCATCATCGTTAACCGCTTAGTCCAGATAGGGTCGCGGTAGCAGTTGGGAGAGCAGAGAATCCCAGGTGACCCTGTCCCCCGCAACTTCCTCCAGCTCATTCCCGGGGACCCCAAGCCGCTCCCAGGCCAACTTGGAGATATAATCCCTCCAGCGGGTCCTAGGACAACCCCGGGGTCTTATTCCGGTAGGCCGTGCCTGGTACACCCCCACCGGGAGGCGTCCCGGGGGCATCCGGATCAGATGCCCGAACCACCTCAGCTGGCTCCTCTCAATGCGGAGGAGTAGCGGCTCTACTCCGAGCTCCTCCCGGATGGCCGAGCTCCTCACCCTATCAAATAGAGTGTAGCCCGCCACCCTGCGAAGAAAGCTCATTTCTGCCGCTTGTATTCGCAATCTCATTCTTTCGGTCATTACCCACAGCTCATGACCATAGGTGAGGGTCGGGATGTAGACCGATCGGTAAACAGAGAGCTTCGCCTTACGGCTCAGCTCCCTCTTCACCACTACAGTCCGGTACAGCGACCGCATTACTGCTGCCGCTTGTCCCAGCCTGCGGTCGATCTCACGATCCTTCTTCCCATCACTTGTGAACAAGACCCCGAGATACTTAAACTCCTCCACCTGGGGCAGGTCCTTTCCCCCTACCTGGAGTGGGCATACCATCCTTTTCCGGGCTAAGACCATGGACTCAGACTTGGAGGTGCTGATCCGCATACCAACCGCTTCACACTCAGCTGCAAACCGCTCCAGTGTGCGCTGGAGGCATCCATGTGATCCAGCCAAAAGAACAACATCATCTGCAAATAGCAGAGACGCCACCCTCCGGCCTCCACACATAATGCCCTCCTGACCCCGGCTACGCCTTGACACCCTGTCCATGAATATCACAAACAGGAGTGGAGACAGGGCACAACCCTGGCGGAGTCCAACGCTAACACTGAAAGAGTCCGACTTAATGCCGAGTATACGAACACAGCTCTCACTCCGGGCGTACAGAGATTGAATGGCCTGGAGTAGTAACCCCGGCACCCCATACTCCCGGAGGACCTCCCACAAGATATCTCGGGGAACACGGTCGTAAGCCTTCTCCAAATCCACAAAACACATGTAGACTGGGTTGGCAAACTCCCATGCCCCCTCAACAATCCGTGAGAGGGTGAAAAGCTGGTCCATTGTTCCACGGCCGGGACGGAATCCGCATTGTTCCTCCTCAATCTGAGGTTCAACTATCGGCCGAAGTCTCCTTTCCAGCACCTTGGCATAGACTTTCCCAGGGAGGCTGAGCAGTGTGATACCCCGATAGTTGGCACACACCCTCCGGTCCCCTTTCTTGAAAATAGGGACCACCACCCCGGTCTGCCAGTCCAAGGGTACTGTGCCTGAGGTCCATGCACTATTGCAGAGGCGTGTCAGCCACGACAGCCCCACAATATCCAGAGCCTTAAGCATCTCCGGACGAATCTCATCCACCCCCGGTGCCTTGCCACTGAAGAGCTTGCCAACTACCTCAGTGACCTCCACCAGGGAAATGGAGCTTGACACGCCAGAGGCCTCTGGCCCTGACTCCCGTGAGGGAGGCATGTCACCCGGATTAAGGAGTTCCTCAAAGTGCTCTTTCCACCGACCGACAATATCCTCATTTGAAGTCAGAGTTTCTCCACCCCTGCTGAATACAGCCTGGGCGCAGTCACCCCGACCACTCCTGAGTCGCCGGACAGTTGTCCAGAACCTCCTCGAGGCCGACCGAAAGTCTTTTTCCATGGCCTCACCAAACTCGTCCCATGCCCTGGATTTTGCTTCTGCCACCTTTTTTGCCCGGTCGGTACCTATCTGCTGAGTCGGGAGTCCTCCGGGCCATCCAGTCCCTAAAGGCCTCTTTCTTCAGCTTGACGGCCTCCCTCACCACCGGTGTCCACCAGGTGGTTCTTGGGTTACCGCCCTGACAGGCACCCACAAGCTTTTGGCCACAGCCATGCCTGGCAGCTTCCACAATGGAGGTTTTGAACAGGGTCCATTCAGACTCCATGTCTCCTACCTCCTGCCGGGACATGAGAGAGCTCTCCCGGAGGTGGGAGTTTAAAATCATTCCGAACAGGGGCCTCCGGCAGTCATTCCCAGCACACCCTCGCTATTCGCTTGGGCCTACCGGGTCTGACCATTAGTCTTCCCTGCCATCTGATCCAACTCACCACCAGGTGGTGATCAGTCGACAGCTCAGCACCCCTCTTCACCCGAGTGTCCAGAACATACGGTCCCGAGTAGATGAAACGACAACAAAGTCGATCATTGACCTTTCAGCCAAGGAGCTCTGGTACCACGTACACTTATGAACATCCTTGGGTTGGAACTTGGTGTTCGTTATGGACCATCCATGCCTAGCACACAAGTCCAATAACAACTCACCATTCGGGTTTAGATCGGGCAGGCCGTTCTTCCCAATCACGCCTCTCCAGGTCTCCCAGTCATTGCCAACATGAGCATTGAAGTCTCCCAGTAAGACTATGGAGTCTGTAGTTGGGACCCTTTCCAGAACCCCGCCCACTTGCTCCAAGAAGGCCGAATACTCCGACCTGTTGTTTGGTGCATAAGCACACACAACAGTCAGAGTTTTCCTCTCTGCGATTTTAATACGCATTGAGGCGACCCTCTCGTCCACCGGGACAAACTCCAACTGTACTGCCGCCAGCCGGGGACTCGTGAGTATCCCCACACCCGCCCGGCGCCTCTCACCTTGTGCAACCCCGGAGTAGGAGAGGGACCAACCCCTATCCAGGAGTTTGGTTCCAGAGCCGATACTGTGGGTGGAGGTGAGCCCAACTATATCTAGTTGGTACCTCTCAACCTCCCGCACAAGCTCTGGCTCCTTCCCCCCCAGTGAGGTTACGTTCCACGTACCAAGAGCCAGTTTCTGCCGCAGGGGCCTAGGCCACCAAGGGCCCCCCTGCAATCTCCCACTGCCTGTACGGCACTGCACCACTCCCCCATGCTGGACCTTGCGAGTGGTGGGCCCACATGGTCCCCCCACGTTGCCTCTTCGGGCTGAGCCCGGCCGGGTTACGTGGGCTGCCCGGCCACCAGGCGCTCGCCGAGGGACGCTACCCCCAGGCCTGGCTCCAGGGGTAGGTCCCGGTGACCCTCTCCCGGGCAGGGTACACGATGTTTTGCGTCCGTTCTTCATGGAGGTTTTTGCCAGTGCCAGAATAACATTTTCCCAGTTTCCCAGTGCCAGAATAACATTTCTGGTTCTATGAGGATCAATTTCACTTATTCCTTCATATTTTTGGCTGCTCTGTTTGATCTGGAAGTTCAGGAAGTATGTGAACATTTGAGTCAGAGTCTTGGGAACCTCTTCACTCTCTGCTTCACTCAACATCTCCTCTAGGACAGTGGCTGAAATCCAGCGGAAGACCGGTATGTGGCACATGATGTAAAGGCTTCTTGATGACTTTATGTGTGTAATGATCTTTTCAGCAAGGCTTTGATCACTGATTTTTTTCCTGAAGTATTCCTCTTTCTGAGGGTCACTGAATCCTCGTATCTCAGTTACCTGGTTAATATACCTAAGAAGGATGTGATTGACCGCTGCTGGTCGAGTGGTAATCCAGAGAAGACAATAACTAAGCAGCTTTCCCCTTATGAGGTTTGTCAGCAGCACATCTACTGAGGCTGATTCTGTTACATCAGATAAAATCTCATTTTTCTCTAAATCTAGTGGAAGTTGACACTCATCCAGACCATCTAAGATGAACATGACTTTGTAATCAGCACATTTTATTAAGTCTTTTAATCGAAATTTTGTGAATTTTGGAAAAAAGAGATGAAGAAGATCCACCAGAGCTTTTTCTCCTTTATCAAATTCAGCTCCCTAAAAGGAAGTGGAAATATGAAAGTGATATCCTGATTTGCTTTTCCTTCAGTCCAGTCCAGAGTGAACTTCTGCACAGAGACTGTTTTACCAATTCCAGCTATTCCTCTTGTCAGCACAGTTCTGATGGGTTTATCTTTCCCAGGTATGGGTTTGAAGATGTCGTTGCATTTGATCAGTGTCTCTTGTTTTGGTCATCTCCTGAATGTTTCTATCTGTCTCACCTCATGTTCATTATTGACCTCTCCACTCCCACCCTCTGTGATGTAGAGCTCTGTGTAAATCTTATTCAGAAGTGTTGAGTTTCCATGATGTGACAGTCCTTCATTCATATTTCTAAATATCTTCTCCAGTTCAGATTTGTGTGTTTGTTCACACACAGTGACATATTCTGATAAGCAGACACAGACAAGAGCAAAAATACTTTAGTGTTTATGAATGTTGAAGTTTAGATTCATCCAATTGCATTTTTTTCACTTTTCTAGAAAATGTCTGCATAAATTAGGAAATATACTAATTAGTCCTGCATTAAAAAAATTAAAATGTATCATGTGAGTCTTAAAAATGTGGTTCTTTAAGCTATGAACATGGGTGTTTAATGAGAGTTAAAGCAAAGCAATCACAAATGTGATTAGAGAAACAAAGCACATGGAAATTCATGAATCAAACACAAAGGACAAGCAAAATAACAGGAAGAAACATAAAGATCAAGCTGATCACTGAAAGGATGAGCAAAGGAAATACTTGAGACAAGCAGTGTTACGCATGGAAGGCAGTAATGATTAAAGAGCGAAACTACACAACACAGAGATGAGGTGAGAAAAGGGTGGAGCTAGGGTGAGCAGGAGACCAGCCACCCATTTCATGGTGATGTCACCATGGATGTAAAGAAAGATAGTGGCTATATACCAAAAAACTCAAACTAGCAGTAATTAAACCTCTGATTAATGAACCAAATATTGATCGCTGTGAGCCATCAAATTATAGATCTCAAATTTTCCCTTTATATCAAAAATTTTGGAAAAAGCTTTGGCTCAACAAGTAAGTTTCTATTTGCATAGGAATCACATACATGAACAATTTCAGTCTGGATTTAGGCCTCATCATAGCACAGAAACAGCACTAGTAAAAATTGTACATGATCTCATTATTCTCTGACCAAGGAAACGTATCTTTGTTGGTCCTGTTTGACCTTTGTGTGGCATTTGATATGATAGACCACTTTGTCTTACTCGACAAGATTAGATTAGAAAATCTTGTAGGAGTAACTTAAAAAGTGTAGGAGTAACAGGAACAGCTCTTTCCTGGTTCAGATCTCACCTGATAGATCACTATCACTACTATAGTTTGTGAACCTAAACTGTCTGACTGACATCTCTTCATAGATGACAGCTCACCACCTGAAGCTCAATCCTAGCAAGACTTAGCTGCTGCTCATCCCTGCTACTACAGGTCCTCATCATGATCTTGCCATCTCATTCAAGAACTCTCTGATTGTTCTGTCTGAAGATGCAAGAAGTCTTGGTGTGATTCTGGATGGCCAGTTATCATTCTCAGCTCATATCATGAAACTAACTCAGTCATGCAGGTTTCTCCTGTACAACATCCGGAGGATTCGACCCTTCCTTGCTCAAGAGGACACCCAGGTGCTAGTTCAGTCTCTTGTCATCTCAAGGCTCAACTACTGCAACCCACTCTTCAAGCTTCAAGTACAGCTCAGCTTGACCCACCGTCCTTCAAGATGTGTGGAAGACAAGCATCAAGACTTTTCTCTGTCCTGGCGCCCAGGTGGTGGAACAAACTCCCACTGGCTGTCCAAACAGCAGAGTCTCTCACAGTCTTCAAATGCAGACTGAAGACACATTCTTTTATACAGCACTTAAGTGAGCACTGAGTTATGTATTTATTGTAATGTATTGTACTGAACTAATTGAAATGTATTGCACTGCACTGCGTTTAATTCTGTTTCTTTTTCTCTAGGTATCAACATGGGCTTTTGTTTCTGGTAATATGTGACCAGGCTTTGGAAAAGATGCAGCAAAAGGTGTCACCGGTACTCAAAGAATGGAAGTGTGTGTTTTTTTTATGTAAATTGCAAGAGGCTCAATGAGGTCACAAAGAAAGACTCTTTGTACCCCATTCTACGTGTGGATGAAAGTTTACATTTAGAGGCCTAGTCCACTTGGTTTTCATCCTTAGACTTAAGAAGCAGGTACTGGCAGGGACCACTCTCCCCAGAAGCTAGACCCAAAACAGCATTCCAAACAGGTATGGGGCACTGGCATTTCAAAGTTCTTGATTTCAGACTCTTGTAATTCCCCAGCAATGTTCAAACAGTTGATGAAAATGGTGCTGTAGGGGGTACCATGACAAGAGTATTTAGTCTTGTACGACATATTAGTGTCTGGAAGTTCATTTGACTCTGCTGTAGTTGCTCTGCACAAAGTATTAGAAAGAATCAGGTCAGCAGGGCTGAAATTACATTCTGAGAAGTGCATATTCCTGAACAAAGAACTGATATTCGTCAGGCACCACATAAGTAGGGAAGGAATTTGTACTGCAGAGGACAAGGTCCATGTCATATGCAAGTGGCTCACCCCCGCTGAACAGAAGGAATTAAACAGCCTTTTAGGATTTTCCCTGCAGTGGCTGAAGACTTTCAAAGAGCCTGAGGGCAGCCTGAGTTGCTTGTTGGCTGGAGGAACTGCAGACCTGTGAATTCACCATAGCCCACCATGTGGCTCCGTGGCACAGTAATGTTGATGCCCTGTCCCAGCACCCATGTAGCGAGCAAGCATGCAAGTACTGCGAACACAGAAAAGCCAGAGAGCAGGTGCTGAAACAAGAGGAAGATGGGTTTTCATAGTCACCCAAGGACACAATTTTGAATCCAGAGGGTTCTCCACCACCAGGAAGACTCACACCACCCTGCTCCACCCCAGAGCAATGGATTGGTGGAAAGGTTCAACCACACTCTGGCAGAGCAGCTAACTATCCTCACATCCACACACAGCATGACTGGGACAAACACTTGCCCCTGGCCCTCATGGCATGACATTTCTATAGAATTTGCTGGTATAATTCAGAGTTCATTGTTCCATCAATGATGGCAAGCCATCCTGGACCAGACGCAGCAAAGCAGGCACGAACCATGATACTACCATCACCGGGTTTCACAGATGGGATAAGGTTTTTATGCTGGAATGCAGTGTTTTCCTTTCTCCAAACATAACACTTTTCATTTAAACCAAATGAGATCATGCAAGGAGAAATCTTGTCAGTTTTCTGCCGAATTTCTGGTTTTAAGCTCTTTCCAGATGGTTCAAAAGATCCATGTTTTAGTTTGTTATTGGGAAAAATGGATGTTGAGTTCTCTGTGCCGAAAGCAACCATTCAGACTTTTATCAGCAAAAGGTGCAAAAGCCAATATCAGTTATGGTATAGGGGTGCATCAGAGCCCACAGCATGGGCGCAAGGTGCCATTGATGTGATGTATTAAAATGCCTGATAGACTTCTCAATCACACGCACTGTATTTACTGTAGTTTAAGCTCAATGCAGAAGAAAATGTGCTCAAAAATAAACTATTTACTAAACATTGCAGTGTAAATAGGCAAGTAAATAAGCAGTAGTATCTACATACAGACCTTCAGACTTAACTTCAGTGAGAGCAAAAGCATCAGGAGAACCTCCAACCTGAGCTGAGCTGCTGCTGGAAGTGGAAGCTTTCTGAGCTGGAGGGGAGATAAAGAGGAAATCAGGACTTGGTAATGCTTTCTATGAATACCATGTTTATAAAAAGTTATAAATGCATTGAAAACAAACTATAATTAATTCTTTATAAACGTAACTATAAATATATTTAAAATGTATTATACTTTGTAGCCATGTTTATTATATATTATGAAGTGTTAACATAATGCTTTATGAGAAGAGTTCATAACTTGTAGGCCTGTCTGCCGAGTCTGTTTTCATTTAATTAATTTAACTTTCATTTGTTTTTCTTCTTTTGTTTGAGAAATATGCAATCCATATATATCTGCTTCTCTTTCGAGTTTTCATGTAGTTTTGTTAGAAGTAGGACTTTAAAGTTTGTAGTGTTTATATATATATATATACACTCACAAAATATATACTCATATATTCACAAAACAGTGCAGTTCTCCTGTTTGCCTTGTGTTAGGTCAAATCTTTCATGAACATGTCTGTTTTTTTTCCATTTGTCTTTATGTAATTATATGATTTTATAAAAGGCTTTTATAAATTTTATTAAGCAGATTACATTACTGTAATAAAGTAATCCTTTGGCTTAGGTTAAAATTTACATGCAATCAGTAATCTGAATACATTTGTAAAGCAGCCCTTCCAACCCTTACTACTATTTACTAAGGAACACTGAAGTCAGCATTTCTGTCTGGAAGACTATAAACGTGACTTGCAAGTGGAGTTAATGAGATAAACTGAAAGAGGCTGAATTCCAACAATGTTTCTGAAATGTGAAGGACCCAGCAAATAAAACCACCATCATCTCAAACACTGCTAAAAATAATAAGACATGTGACTCTCTTCTGAAGCTTTTCTGCTGTTGCTGCTTGGGTAGTTGGCTATATTTATCAGTAGCACACAAAAGCACTAACAGTCATAGTTAGCACTTTACTCTCCTTCAGCTATCTGCTAGGCTTGAGGGAGTGCTACTTTCACTGCTTGGTCATACTTACACTATATTGCCAAACTTATTCACTCACCCATCCAAATCATTGAATTCAGGTGTTCCAATCACTTCCATGGCCACAGGTGTATAAAACCAAGCACCTAGGCATGCAGACTGCTTCTACAAACATTTGTGAAAGAATGGGTCGCTCTCAGGAGCTCAGTGAATTCCAGCGTGGTACCGTGATAGGATGCCACCTGTGCAAGTCCAGTCGTGAAATTTCCTCAGTACTAAATATTCCACAGTCAACTGTCAGTGGTATTATAACAAAGTGGAAGCGATTGGGAATGACAGCAACTCAGTCACAAAGTGGTAGGCCACGTAAACTGACAGAGCGGGGTCAGCGGATGCTGAGGCGCATAGTGCGCAGAGGTCGCCAACTTTCTGCAGAGTCAATCGCTACAGACCTCCAAACTTCATGTGGCCATTAGCTCAAGAATAGTGCATAGAGAGCTTCATGGAATGGGTTTCCATGGCCAAGAAGCTGCATCCAAGTTTTACATCACCAAGCGCAATGCAAAGCGTCAAATGCAGTGGTGTAAAACACGCCGCCACTGGACTCTAGAGCTCTAGTTCTCTGGAGTCATGAATCATGCTTCTCTGTCTGGCAATTCGATGGACAAGTCTGGGTTCGGTGGTTGCCAGGAGAACGGTACTTGTCTGACTGCATTGTGCCAAGTGTAAAGTTTGGTGGAGGGGGGATTATGGTGTGGGGTTGTTTTTCAGGATTTGGGCTCGGCCTCTTAGTTCCAGAGAAAGGAACTCTTAATGCTGCAGCAGACCAAGAGATTTTGGACAATTCAATGCTCCCAACTTTGTGGGAACAGTTTGGGGAGTCTGGCCCCTTCCTGTTCCAACATGACTGCGCACCAGTGCACAAAGCAAGGTCCATAAAGACATGGATAAGCGAGTTTGGTGTAGAAGAACTTGACTGGCCTGCCAGTCCTGACCTCAACCCGATAGAACACCTTTGGGATGAATTAGAGCGGAGACTACGAGCCAGGCCTTCTTGTCCAACATCAGTGTCTGACCTCACAAATGCGCTTCTGGAAGAATGGTCAAAAATTCCCATAAACACTCCTAAACCTTGTGGAAAGCCTTCCCAGAAGAGTTGAAGCTGTTATAGCTGTAAAGGGTGGGCCAACATCATTTTAAACCCTTTGGAGTGAGAATGGGATGTCACTCAAGTTCATATGCGTGTGAAGGCAGACGAGCGAATACTTTTGGCAATGTAGTGTATGTGCCCAAAAATGTTCCTCATACTGTTCTTCAGGAATCATGTCTGGGGAGGTAGCCATGGTAGCTAGTCAAATCAGGTGAAAACAAGGCGGGATACAATCTCCTGCTCTGCCTTTTGTGTTATGGTCGACCATTCAGACTTTTGTCTACCCCATTGAGAATCTGAATTGTATAAGGATGCATGAAAATAGTTATGTTTCAGACAGAAATGTTCTCTCTTGGTGATGACATTTTGATGTGTTAAATTTATGTAACTACCATTTTTAAGATACTTTAAACTGCACACACTAGTGATGTAACGATTAATTTTTTGTCTTGATGCATCGTTTATAAAGGAAATACAGAGCAAGAGATTTACAAAGCGCTGTCCAGGCATGCTGATCATATATAAACAAAAGCTCTCTATTTTGATTTTAATTTTTATCAGACTTCGACAAGACATTGTTCCATATTTAGATAATCAACACTATGCTGTGACAGTATGATTTAAATTAGGACACTTTACAGTACTATTGTAGAACTGTAGAGCATATATTTATGGTTTTAGTCTTGTCTTGGTCTCAACATCATTTAGACTCTTTTGTTTTAATTACTCATTTGTTTTAATTACTGCTTATTTGCTGAATTTACCAATTTGAAAAAACAAGTGCCCTGTGCAAAAGTTTTTGGCTTTTCTGAAATGATAAACTCAGCAAATAAATAGAAATCTTGCATGTCTTATTTAAGTTTGTTTTGCATATGACTACATTAGACTGCATCACTTACCTCCATATGTGTTGCCTATGTTCACCGTGATTGAGCCTTGAATATAATTTCTGTCAATCATGGGAGCACTGATAGTTCCTCCTGTCTGAGCTGTGATGCTGGTCTGGACAGGATCTCTATGATCTTGAGACTTAACTGCCATCTTCTGATGGAAAGGCCTTTGGTCGTCAAGTCATAAAGTAAATTCGAGTTGTTCAGACTTTAGTAACTATTTTTTTGCTTTTTATCTAATGGTTGGATGAATTTCTTCACCAAACGGATGCTGCTGAAGACTGGACTTTAAACTGGTTTGGACTAGATTAGTTTGTTACCTAAGGAGGAAGTCAAACACTTCCTGTTTGAAAAAGTCCTTTGAAGTGGATTTCAGAGTCAGTTTAGGGGGAGCCTGGCCACTTCCTGTTTATTTTATTATACAAAAATGACTGTGAAATACAAGAGTGTGCAAAATTGGGTCCTTAATGAATGTGTGTACAGTCTTTTAATATATTTATATATTTATATAAAACTAGAACTTTCTTTGATTTGAAAAATGTAGTAGGATGTATTACATCATGCATCAAGAATAAATGAACACTTACCAGTGACTTTCTATATTTCTAGAGCAAATAGATTTTGTGCAGTAGAAAACTGGTGTTGTTGCTGCTCAGTTCTGATTGGTTAGAGATCAGTTGTACTGAGTCAAACTGCTCACACTCTCTGTCATTATTTAACCTAAAGCATTGGAACATCTTTATTTATATACAGTTCTGTTTAGTTAAACTAGAATTTTGTAACA
>NW_023494802.1:41178595-41304736 GCF_904425465.1 Colossoma macropomum
AGATGCAGCCACCTGCCTCTCCGTTTACTATCTAATAATGAAGTTATGGGTTTTTGCTGGTAAGATAAATATAAGATAGTTGCTTTAATTTCTTCTTTGGTCCACTTCTATGAAATCTTCCATTTACATCAAAGATTTTTATTTGACATGTCAGAATTTGTATAAAAACATGTGGATGGAGCCATAGCAATCATTTCCTGCTTTGGTTGAGACAAAGAAAACTGAATAACTGCACCTTTAGAGTATTAATACGGATGTGTCTGTGTTGCTGCATATGAACCCTGTTCTAAGCCTCTTTTGTTGAGGTAGGAATTTTACATCTTAGAGCTGTTAAAGATGTGCTTCCACTTCCTTTTATTTGTTTTGTTGTGCACTCACACCGAATAAGCAAATACATCACAAAATTACCGCATAAAACACACACACACACACACACACACACACACACACACATACAGGCAGTAATGTGATTAGAAGAGCTGAGGATTTCCAGATTATTATAATAACATAAATGACTAATAATAATATTTTGTGTGTGTGTGCGTGTGTGTGTGTGTGTGTGTGTAGTCAGTAACTCACTCTAGTTTCTCCAGTTTACAGTGCGAATCCTTCAATAGATCACAGAGCTCCTTCACTCCTGACTCTCCTGGATTATTGTCAATCAGACTCAGGTCTCTCAGTGTGATGAAGGGTTTAATTTTAAAGCTTTAAACAGATCAGCACAGCCTTCCTCTGTAATACTGCACCAATCCAGCCTGCAGAGACAAGAAGAAAAACTTCACACTTACAGCTCAGCACTCACACACACACACACACACACACACACCCCACATATTTATAAAGGTTTATCTGTGTGTTACTGAGCAGTGACGTCAACATCAGTGGTTAATTAATACCTAGTGTAACATGCCAGTAAGAAAAGTGAAAACATATTTAACAATCTGTAGTGAAGATTGCAGTGAAAATGGACGAGTGAAAAAGTTAAGCAGTCTCCACTGAAAAATAAAAACAAAAGAGTTCTTTAATGAAAGAATATGGTTCTATATACAACCATGAACACCTAAAGAACCAAAAAGGGTGCTTCTATTGTTATGGTGTCAAGCTTGCTGCTATAAAAGAACCCTTTTTCAAAAAGGCTCTATACTAGAACCATCTACAGCACATTCTTCATCAATTTCAACAACTTCATGATGCAAATAACCCTTTATTCATGCAAAGGGTTATTTGGGTGTTCACGGTTCATGAATCATATGCTTAATCATTTATTGTTTTGATGTTTGATGACAGTATTCATAATAAATTATTGTTTCTCTGAGGACACATTATAATATTTACATTATTGTTGATTCTACATCTAAAACTTGAATAAACATTGATGGTGTGTAATGTAAGTGGCCACACTTATGGAGAGCAAGCAGGCTCACTGTGCTGAGGTGCAGACAAAAGCAAAACAATTTGGGTTAGTAAAGCTCTTAACTTTGGCTTTAGGGATGAAACATCACAGGAACATGATGTACGGACAAATATAATGACTCAGGAAATCTCCAAGAAAACACACACACACACACACACAAATGCAGGCAATAATGTAATTAGAAGATCTGATGATTTCCAGATTAATACAACATCGATAACTCTAATAATAATATTTTTGTGTGTGTGTGTGTGTGTGTGTATGAGTCATAACTCACCGTAGTTTCTCCAGTTTACAGTGTGGAATCTTCAGTAGTTCACAGAGCTTCTTCACTCCTGAATCTCCTAGTTTACTCTGGTTCAAATCCAGTTCTCTCAGCTGTGATGACGGATTTGATTTCAGAGCTTGAAACAGATCAGTATAGCTTTCCTCTGCAATGTTGCAGTATGTCAGCCTGCAGAGACAAGAAAAAAAAACTCTTCACACTTACAGCTCAACACTCACACAAGCATCACCTACTAGAAATATTTATCTGAGTGTCACCAAGCTATGACATCAGCATCAGTGATTAATCCAGCTCGAAAAAAAAACCCATAGTCCAGATGATATTGCTCTGCTTTTAGCCTTCACATTCCAACAAAGGGCTAAACTAGTAACATGATTCAAACATCAGAACACTCAGCAGACCCAGCTGTCACTATACAGTGAGAAAATCCAGCTGTAAACAAGCACCAGTCAGCAATCCAGCACCTGAAACAGCCAAATCCACTGCTATATTTGCTTTAGCATTCATATTGCAACAAAAAGGTTAAAACAGCGACACAATTCACCCATCACAACGATCACCATTCAGATCCTGCATTTATGTCCATTTAAATTACCAAATTAAATCCCCCACTGCACATGTACAATCTGGAACCTCTCCTTGTGTCTCAAACAGTCCTTGGATTGACTCAGACTCTGAGTTTAGCACTGGTAATTAGAAATTTACAACTAAATACAGATAATTGTGGAGCCGCAGAGCAGACGGGGTAAAAGTAAAACTTAATCTGAGTGAACGTTTTGAGTTTGTATGTACATTTTTTGTTATTCATGGTCACAATTCCTTAATTCATTCCCATGATTAACAATTTGTTCTCTCATTTTCTTTGAGTGCGCATGTTTTCTTTAGGTCGTGGGTACATTTTCTTTTATTTATGGCCAGGATTTCTTGGTTTGTTCTTTCGTTTTCTTTTTATCATGCAAATGTTTTAATTGTGTGCATGCTTATTTTTTATTTGTGTGCAAACAAAATATATGACATAGATACAGATGGGTTATTTGTCCTGTGAACTGTCTGACGTGTTTTGATGTGTTTTTATTTATGCGATAATGGCCAGAAATGCGCTTATTAGGTCTGATTTTAATTTGGGTGCATTATGAAGACACTGTAGCTCCCCTACACAGTGGGGCACTACAATCAGCAAACAGCAGATTCATCGGTGCAGCTGCAGTTTTGTGGTGAAATGAAGAACAATAAACTACAACCACAGCCTTCACTAAACTGCACTTCCTAGTGATTATTTTTAACTGAGATGAAAACAGCGCTGCCGCTTATCACTGCAAGCTGCAGTGTTGGGGCCATCACACAATTACGGGTTGAAATGTTCAGAGTCATCCATTTTAAAATTTTTAAGGATTCTTAGGCAATAAAAATCATATTTACATTTATCATATCATATTTAGTATAATGATTAAACTGATTAAAGATCAAGCAGGTGCCAGGACAACTACATTTATTAAAAAATATATTACACGATTTCGGAATCTACACATCTGTGAACTCACAATATCTCATAAATAAAATCTCTTGGGATTAAAAAGGCAACTGGGTTTTAAACAATAAAATCACAATAATATGTAGAATATGAAATAAATATGTTACACAAGACAAAAATGACATTTAAAGAGTCTCCTTCAGAGTTGCACTGAACTGCTCTCTCTTCTATTGTGAACATCCTGCCCTGACTGCATTAGATGATTAGAATGTAAACAGTAAGACATTCGCAACATAACATCTCATAATAACAAGGAAAACAATATATTACCCATCAAAATATGATGTGGCTTCTCTGGAGTGTTAGAAAAGATTGATAATAGACTATAGGCAAATACCTCATGTTAAAAAAAAAGCACACCTGTAATTGTCCTATATTAATCACATTCTATTTATTAATCATAACTATTGTTATTCAGGAAAAAGTCTGAAGGAAATGCTTCATGGCCAGGTCATTTTTAATTTGCCTGTCCAGAAATGAGACATTTTACTTGCACAGTAGTCCATATTAATGTCATGTGAAACATGCATACTTTATGAATGTTTAAATAAACATTCATGAGCATGTTATGTAAGTGTGTGTTTATGTAAGATGTTATGAATGTCTTATGTATACACCCTTCAAATAATGTGTTACTGAAGGAAATACAGTTAGTACATTTTGATAAAACAGTCAAAGAGGCCTATAAAAAGCCTATGGCTTAAAATATTGCATGTAAAGATTAATAATTCATTTGAAAATAATGTATGAATACTACATAATACTAAGAAGTTTTTATGCTGTGACACAAAAATATATTAACCTGTTTTGGGAACAAACAACTAGTTTTATTTAACTTGAATAAATACTTTGAATGAAACAATGAAAAAGTAAAAGTAAAACTCAGTATTTCAGACAATTTAGAATGTTTTTAACTGTTTAGCTTAACTACATCAAAGAAAACAGCTTTGAAATTTTGCTTGGTTCTTGAAATATATGCTTGCTTGAATGCTTTTCATGTAAACCCATGTTGTGTCCTTTCAGACTATAAACGAGTTGACATGAAACTCATGACCCAACTGCAAAACTGTAGTACTGCTTGTGATCTTACAACTGTAGGGAATCTCATATTCAATACTATCAATAGCTTTATAGGCAGGTTAATACATTTATTCCAAAATTTCCTTTTAGAATTAATTATATTCTATTTAAACAATATTTAAACATTAAAATTTTAAGTAATTATGATATGAATATATTTGTTTTTGCATAAATATTGCAATATCTAAATTATTTTTCTGTATTTATTTTTTATTTTATTTGGTTGTTTTTTGTAGCCATTTAAGTGAGCTGGACTTAATATGGCTCCTGGATAGACTGGATATCATGCAACTGAAAAGTTCAGAGTTTGAATTACAGACACACCTCTTTTTTGTCTGTAGGTTCCTCTGTACTCGGAATACTCATGCACACGATTTCAGTATCATCTCAAACTACATGCACATAAATCAACTCTGAATACAAAGGACAGGAGAAGACAAATGAGGATTCTATGGAACTTAACAGCTCCTAAATGAAAACTGTCAGTAACTCACCGTAGTGTCTCTACTTTACAGTGTGGATCCTTCAGTAGATCAGAGAGCTCCTTCACTCCTGACTCTTCTAGTTTTTCTTGTTCTTCTTCTCTGTTCCATAATAATAAATCTAATTCCAAAGCTTTCATCACAGGATCAATGTTATCTAATTGCCCATCAAGTTCCAGCCTGCAGAGAGAAGAAAAACTCTTCACATTCATAGCTCAACACACACAGTTGTTTTCTCAGTTGTTTGAACACTTTTGTCTATTCGGATCAGTCATGTTCTCAAAGCAGTTAATATGTGATTCTAAACAGAGGCTTACAGGCTAAAATAACCCACTCTAATGGCACAAAAGAAAACACTTCTACCAAACACTACAACTTACAATCAGGAGAGCAAATTCCTCTAAATTCAGGGCAGCATTACTATTTACTGTATTACTCTCTTTCTACACATTTGCACTCTCTATTCCTCAGACACTTAATCTATAATTATTTACTGTTGCATGTGGCCATTTTGATTATTTTACAACGTAACATTTGTACCGATACCTACGCTTGTATGAAAAAGTTTGGGCACCCCGGTCAAATTCCATGTTTATTTGATTGTCTAAGTGAAAATAAGTTAACACCTCTTCTACAGAGAACACACTTCTGCACATTTTAATGCACAACTACTGTATATTTACTGAATTAAATATACAAAAACATAAAAGTGTGGCCTGTGCAAAAGTTACATTTAATATTACAAATTATATTTTATTTTTTTCCTCCCGATACATATTACTCAAAAAAACAAAAACTGTGAAAATAAAGAAAAGAAAAAAAAATCAGGTGTAACATTATGACCACCTCCTTGTATCTATGCTCATTGTCCATTTTATCAGCTCCACTGATAAACAATGGAAATTTGACTTTGAAACATGCTTTTTTTCAGCATTTCAGAGCTTCAGTTTTATCACCATCGAGACAATATAAAAACATATTACAGTACATTGCTTTGTTACTTTAGAAATATCTATTACAAAAGTAACAGAGTAATCTAATGTCAAACAAAAGAATAATGCAACCAACTAAGAAGCTCAAATAAATATGAAATAGGCTTGCCTTTAAAATACATTTCAATATTTGGTGAATGAGGAATGATTAACAATTTTATCCATCATCCTTACTTTTTGATGAAATGTATTTTGCACTTTCTATATCCTAAAAGTGTTAATCATTCCCAGAAATGCCACTTCATACTACACTCCTCTGTTTTACTGTGTGTGTCAGTAACTCACTGTGGATCCTGCAGTAGATCAGGCAACTCCTCCAGTTCTGGAAATACTGTTAGCCTGCTCAGATCCAGCTTTCTCAGGTGTGCTGGGTTGTTTTTCAGAGCTTTAATCAGAGCATGCCAGTCTTCCTTTTTAATCCTGCAGCCACTCAGACTGCAGAGAGAAAAAGAATAACAATTCACATTTACAGTTCAAGACATACACATACACACACACACAGAAACATTATGGCCTTTTTCTACTGTAGAGCCAAAACTTCTCAGGGCCATACTGTGCTATTCCGTACTGATGCAGACTTGCGAGACCAGTTCCAGTTCCAGTTTCCATCCTCTGTACTGCCAAATCAGAGCCAGGAAATAATGAAGAACACTACACGAAAGAGTGGTTAACTGCTAACAGCCTAATACCTACACACACATCTAACACAGAACACGTTTGATTCTGTTCGTCACTCCAACACTTGGTGTGCTCTCAGATCCTTGAATGGGTGTTACCTGAGCATCAGTTACTGAAACTCAGTTTCTGAGTCTGTACTGTGGTGGGTTGCACCTGTAGCCAGCTAGCTATGCTAACATCAGCATGACCCAGAAGAGTACAGCTCTTATCGCCACAGGACAATTTATTTTTTTCATCTTTCTGTCACTTCAGCACCAGACATTCAAATTTGTGATCTCAGAAATTAGTCTTTATCCTCTAAACCAGTGTTTTTTAGGCCTTAACATAAGCTACAGCTTAAAACACTACAGAACAGGTTTGATTTCAGCTTCTTGTCACTCCAACACTAATCAGTCAGCTTAGCTCTCAATGATATAGTTTTTATTGTCTGTACTTGTGATAGCAAAGCAACAGCTAGTCAAATCATGCCTACTGGGGTGTTTAGATCTTACTATGTAGCTAGGAGGAGCTGTCTAGCATTAGCTTAACTAGGCAGCTACAGTTCTGTACAGCACACAACACATTTATTTCCACTTTTCTCCTCAACACCAGCAGCTTCCTCAGAGTTGAGTCATTATCATCTAAACTTGTTTCAGTGAAGCATCTCTGAAATCAGAACTCTGAAATCTCAACTCTGAAATCAAATCTGTTCTGCTGCGAGCAGAGCTAGCAGCATTCAAGCATGACAATGCCTATGTACACAAAACAGTCCATAAAGAAATGGTTCACTGAGTTTGCCTTGGATGAACCTGACTGGCCTGTGCAGAGACCACTGAACACCTTTGGGATGAATTGGAATGCCCAACACCAGTGGTCAACCTCACTCTGCCTTAAGAGTACTGCTGACCCCTGCTATGCCCATCACTGTGTGCTGTATGAAAAGGTTGGCTGGTCATCTCTGACTTTGCGTCAGGAAACACATTGGCTTCTTTTTTATCTATAAAGTACTCACTGGCCATCGTACATCACAAAACTACTCAGTGTAAATAATGCAGTTTATCAGACTCATTCCAGTGATCGGACCCTTCAGGTGCTGAGAGCTTTTACAGAGCTGGGAAAATCTGCTTTCTTCTCCAGAGCACCAGCGAGTTGGAATTCATTACGGGAAACTCTAAAGGTTCGCTCTCTGCTGTCACATGAACATTATAAACTTCGGCCCAATCCCATTTCTTTTTTTTACCCCTACGAAATGGGACCCTCAAATAAAAAAACAAACAAACATTGCTTTATTAACAGGCTACTAGCTCTGCTCTGTAGGCGACCCGGCCCGTCTGCAGTGACAGCAGAGAAGGGAAAAGTTCAGCTTCTCACTGCTGGGCTCTAGTTACATTTAGGGCATCATATGCTTTCAAGAAGGGGGTATAAGACAATTATTTATTATCGTCCACCGCTAATTCTTTGGTGATACGAAGCTGAAGTCCACTATTTGCCAGCTTCTTGTTTGAATTTTCCCGTTCCACCTTAAATGGAGCAGCAGTTACATTCTGGCACTTCAGGCATCAATAATGGTGGACTATTTAAGGCATTAGCATGCTATTAGTGATTTTTTATGCTAGTTATGAAGAAAACGTATACAATACATTAAAACAACATTAAACTAAGATAATACAATGGATAACACAATTTTTTTAACGGAGAAAATTTTTAGATTCGTGGGTTTCTTTGGTCGCTCATGCAGCCATCTTGCTGGCTTTTCTTTTTTTTCTCATAACACTCCGTTTGGAGTGTGCCTCAGAAAAAAGCTCTGTTTGGAGGGCTATATAACCCTAACACTTCGCCCTACCCATCTATCTCAACAAAAATTGGGACACCCTAACCCTAGACGTGAATGCACAAAACAGAGGGCTAAGTGGTAAGTCGTAGGGGCAAGGGGTGAAATGGGTTTGGGCCTTAGTCTCCAACCTCCTTCAATCAGCCTGCAACTGTTTTACTTGATTACACTTTTAATATAATTTTTGTATGTTTTAGCTACATTTTAGCTGTTGTTTAATGTTTATTATTCTTTCTTTCAATCAATGCTGAATTCCTGCCAGTTTTTTTGTCTAGTTCTTTAAAGGCTTTTTAAAATCTGGTGAAGGATACGCCAAAACACTCCTACAGTGAACTAAGCTGAGTCCGGATCTTTACATGCTAAACCAACACTCTTGCTAGAAATTAAATGTCTTGGGCTCCCAAGTGACGCAACCGTCTAAGCATTGGCCCTGTCATTAGGACATCACAAGTTTGATCCCTGGTGATGCTACAGTCGTCTGTAGCCGGGTGTCCAAGAGAGCACAATTGGCCTCGCTCTCTGGGTGGGTAGGATGGCCCCACTTCTCCCTGCATCATTCAACACGATGCTAGTCACCACAGGCATCTGTTAGCTGAAATTACAGATCTGGCACTTGGCGTAAATGTTAAATATTAGCCAATGTATTACCAAACTATCAGACAATGATTGCATTGCTGTTTATATGGGCTGTTATTATAAAGTGTAACGGAACAATATTTGTTTATGGGTATTTTGTTCTTTTAAAATGTATTTTAAAATGTATTTTAGCTTATTATTGAGTAACTGCATGAAATAAATGTGAAGCGTTTTGTAAAGGCTCCCTAAAATTAACAGAAAATGTGTTTATGATCACAAACATAATGCCATATGCTTAAAATTTACTGCTGAAAGCCAAAAATATTAGGTGTTCTCCATATTTTTTAAAATCATTTTTAACACTGCATATCACTGAAGAGACACCACCTGAGCTCCAGTGTATACATCAGATTTGTGGACAAATTGTTCATGCTTCATTAAAAAAAATGACTGTTAAACTCGCCTCTTTATGTGGTTATTCAATTCTAAGTAAAGGATCTCAGGTGGCATCTCCAAATGTCCTTTTCTCTCTAAAAACAGCCTCTAACAAGCATTTCTGCAAACACAGAATGCATGGGTTGTTTGGTGGGCATTGTCACTGTCAGAACAAAATCTCTCCAAAAAACTTTACAGGAGAAGGAAAAACATTTTTTTTACCTTCTTTTTTTTTTGACTGAAAACATTAACAAACCTTTTTCCCTCAATGCTAATGCTTAAACTAAACCAAAAAAAAAACCATACCACTTTCCATTTGTTTATATTATGTTTTGAGCATACTCGCTGTGTGCTCGCCGTTTTGGGCTCTGTAAATGTCTAGCTTTTCTCTCCCTTGTGATAAAAGAACAAAATCAAAATGTACCCACACAATGCACAAAACACATATATACGCGTGTCCATTAATGTGATTGTTTGTTTGTGTGTGTGTGTGTGTGTGTGTGTGTGTGTGTGTGTGTGCATGTGGGAGAGAGACAAAGTAAATAGCACATCCACATTCAGAAAAATAACAAACAAAAAATTACCTTACTCACCTCAGTGTCTCCAGTTTACAGTGTGGATTCTCCAGTCCAGCAGAGAGCAGCTTCACTCCTGAATCCTGCAGATTAGTGTAACTCAGGTCCAGTTCTCTCAGGCTAGTGGATTCTGAGCTGAGAGCTGAGGCTAGAGCTGCACAACTTTCCTCTGTAAGATTACACTGACATAACCTGGGTGAAAATGATGATACATCAGAAAAACTCAACATACACACACACACACACACACACACAACTATGTGGCAACAATCTGGTGGACATGTTTAAGCATGCACCTGTGCACAAAGGGAGGTCCATAAACCAGTGGATTGTCAAGTCTGCCATTGATGAACCTGACTGGTTTGTGCTCAGACATCTTTGAGATTAATTTTAGTGCCTGATTGAGTGGTACTGCCTGTGGGGAAAAGGTTTTTGAGGGGTGTTCTGATTTGTCTGGAAGTGTTTTTTTGGAGGAATAGGAAAGGAGAGGGATCAAGTCACTCAAAAATCTTTATTACAACTGATCCTAAAGCCAATGGCCTACAGTCATTCAGGCCTATGATCTTTGGTTCTACTGGTACAGACAGGATGTCTTAAAACAAGCAGGAACAGTGCACAATGTTACAGTGCATAGACTGATTAAATATGTCTGTAAACACTGGAACTAATTGGTTTGTATAGTACTTGTGGAGGGAGAGATGTCTGTGCCAGGGCCATTGCCTCTTAAATCATCTATAGAAATGGTTCATCTGTGAAGCTGGGGCTGTCTATGCAGCTAAAAGTTTTTCTTTTGTAGTTTGGAACATTATATAATATCCTTTTAAGTCTTTGGGAAACAGCCGTTCATATATATACTTTCCTTTGGATGGTCTAATGTCAGTCTTTGTAAGGAGAATAAGTTAAATCACAGATTGATCAGAGTTTCATAGGCAGGTGTATGGGGTAGCATGATAACCATGTAGCAGGGCACAAATGATTTTTTTGTATCCATTTTTTCCGGCTAGTGGGACCTTAAATCTCCTGCCCAATGGCAGCACCTGGAATGATGAATGAGGGGGGTGGGTAGGGTCCTTGTAGACCTGGGTTGCCTTTTTAGTTATGGATCGGATGTATAAGTTCTGGAGTGACAGTTGTTTATCTCTAATGATCTTACTAGCTTGGTTGACCACCTGGGCCAGTTTGTTTCTTTGCTTAATTGAGAGGTTCCCATAGCAGGACACAGTGTTGAAACTGAGAACACTCTCTATAAGTAACCTGTAAACCATGATCAGAGTATGTTTGCTGGTGTTAAAACTGCTCAGAGGAAAGAGAGCCTCTGCCTTGCCTTTTGGTAAAAATAATCTACATTACTAATCTACAAATCTAGAATAGAACATATTTAGGTTGTTTAAAAGGTGAACAGGATCCTCACACTGAGGAGCTACTCTGTGTTTCCTTCCCATCATTGTGGAAAGTCAGAGAAGAAAGTGAGTCAGAGGGAAGTTATGAAACATGACATGCTCTAAAAAAAAGAAAACTGACAATAAATATTCTTGAAATATTACTGAATTGTACTTTATTTGATTTGACATTCAGTTGTTGACTACCTAAGATCTTGATATACCTACTAGGCTACGTCAGCATACAGTATATGGCAGTGAATCATGATGCAAGTTAGACATTATGATGTTCCGGACCTTTGCTTGAGGATATTTTCTCTAACTGGACCTTATTAAATTTTAATTAAAGACCCCTGCTCTAGATCATCCAAATCCCAAGAGATTTATGGGAGGTAGTTAAAAACTCACCCCAGTTTCTCCAGTTTACAGTGAGGATTCTCCAATGCAGCAGAGAGCAGCTTAACATCTACATCTTGCAGTTCAGTCTTACTCAGGTCCAGCTCTCTCATATTTGAGGAGTTTCTGAGAGCTGAGGTCAGAGCTGCACAGCTTTCTTCTGAGAGATTACAACCACACAGTCTAGGAGAGAAATGATGATATGCCAACTGAAATTCACACACAAAGTAGTCCAGTATGCATACAGCCAATGGCAAGTGAACGAGGAAGCTGTTTTGCATGAAAGATCACCGTTCTTATTTTAAATGGAAATACTGGAATGAACTTCCATGGGCTACATGTATACAACACGTGTAATAAATGTTTTTTGTTTGTTTACTTTATATTGTTGCATGTAAGTTGTATTGCATCAATATGGTAGTGTCCTGATACTGGGTGGCACTGGCACCAAGAGGCTCTGGAGATGTGCACCTAGGCAGATGGCCACACACGAAGGCTCATGCAGCTGTTGTGTTGTTTGGTGTTGTTAGTTGTTAGTTTAAATGTGTAAAGAATTTGTTGATTTTCACTTTAAGAAGTGCAGCACTGTTGTGTGTGCTGTATTGTGTGTGCTGTATTGTGCTGGGCTTTGGAGTAGAAGGTGAGTCTGCGGTGTCTACAATGAATGGACTGTGTAGTACTAGAAGTGACCAGCTGGCGACCCCTGTGTATTTGTTAATGCTGTGCAGCAGGTTTCCCCTGCTGTGCTTGTCTGAAGCACTCCGTTTCCCATGTTGTCTTCTTCTACAATGACGCCACAATATATATTTTGTTCTCATATACTATTATTTAATAAACTTCTTTTTGCCAAGAATTCTTTGTGGCACCAGGGACCAAGTGTTGGCTGCAGGCCAGAGAAGTGGTCTTAGTGAACCAAGGGTTAATCACACAAAGCCCTGAAGCATGGCTCTGACCAGGTGACTGATCCAGGACTCCAGACTGAGAATGAAATGGTTGCAGTTGCGACCACAATTATTAATGTGTGAGCAATAAAATTAATCAACTCACCAGTGGCGACAAGTAACAACTTTGGATTATTTATTTATTTATTTTTTCATGAGTAACTATGTATTACTGTTTTTCTGTAATTATTACTCATTTGTTTTTATATATTTTCCTTTATCATTTTTCATCTAAAAATGCAACTGATAGGCAGAAGTGTTCATGTGACGCTACAGCCTATCAAAAAAACTTGCTTGCGGGATTACAGCCAGAGCTGCAAAATGCAATAAACAAAGCAGCTGGGCCAAGCTCAGCTTTTTACAGCGAACGTCGGCATGTAGAAGATGGCGAAGCAAAAAAATATCAGATTTTTTCACACAGTCTCTGTCAGACCTTAATTGTCATCTGCTCAACCCCAGTCTGACTCAGATGTGCTTGAACAACAGCCCACTTCAAGCACTTTATGCAAAAGTACAACCACAAAGATTTCAGAACTTCTTGTCTTCAGGAATTTGCCTGGTTCAGGTATGATAACAAAGCAGAGTATATTGCAAATTCTTTTTGAAAGCAAGCAAAGACACAGCTGGAAAAATACAAATCTTAACAGCAACAAATAATTTCAAAAAAGAGACTGTGAGAAAACATGGCAATAGTGAAATGCATAAAAATGCATGCGATTTCATTATTGCAGAGTGCTCTTACGGAAACTCCCTTACGCCCAATTCACACAAGCATCTGGGACGTTCTGTGGGTTCACACATGGAGCCTGTGTGAAAGCACTGACCAGTTAACATGCGTGCCAAAAAGAAAAGCAAGACTTTCTATGTCTGAGAACTGAACTGTGTGTTGAAAATCTTAATTTTTTGCATATTATTATCTGGCACCTAAAACCTACTGGTGCCTGATTTTTTTTTTCCTTTAGTATCCAGTGGCTTCTAAAGCTAATTTTTTGTCTGGAGCCCTACTAGCATACTTGCACTTTTATCAAGGAACGATCATACAGAGTGACACAGGACACAGGATATTGTTCTTGTCAAAGACTTGGCAAAACAATGAGTGATTCATACAGGATAAGAAATCTTGGTATAAATAGCAGAGATAGGAGTGGCTGATTGATTAATGCACCATCTTTACTCCAGAAAAGAGTAGAAAATATATTAAAATATTTAATTTAGCTATTTTTTCCCCCATTTACCCTAGCCATTAACCCTTCTGTCTTAAGTAAATACAGTGAGTCATTAGCATTGCCATTAGCTTGGAAATTCATAGAAAACAGTGAACATTACTGGATAAAATCAAACTTTTTGTCTGTAATCTGTACATGTTCTGGATTGTACATGAGACAGGACAGTGATGTTACATTTCAGCCTGATTTTAGCTACCAATGAGGCCAAAGTCCGCTTCCTATTTGCCAGCTTCTTCAAATTTACTAGTTACACCTTAATTTGTGCAGCAGCTACATTCTGGTGCATCAGGCGTTATAATAATAACTGCTGCCCCATTTCAGGTGGAATGGGAAAATTTGAATAAGAAGCTGATGAATAAGATGCTGACTTCAGATTTGTCAGAGAACATTAGTAAACTCTTCTTTGAGTGCATCCTTACTTAAGAAACATCTGTTCCACAGGATATGATTGCAATTTTACAGACACAGATTCACAGGTAAAAGGCAGTGGAATGTTTATTGACATGGGAATGCAGAGTCGGTAAAAATGACTGACGTGACAGATTCGGACTGGACTGAAATCAAGAATCAAGAAACGTCATTAATAATTACAGTACCCCTCCTCCCCATGTAAAACTTAGCTGTCCAAATAGAGCTTGTGAGATTTGGATTGCAACTTACAAATCCACTCAGCACACACAGCCTGCCTACATGCCCCAATCGTTACATACGGGATTATTTACATATTTTTGCCAAGGGTGCCTGTTATTATTCAGCTGTATATAATGTAATATTTAAGACATCAATACATTTAGGTATTGGGATGCATTTTTCCTGTTTTACATTAAAGTTACAAACCATACAGTAAAACATTCATAACTTAAAATACTCACACAACTTTTCTGGATGCTTCAACCTTTGGCAGCAGCTCCAGAAGACATTCCTCTGGTTGTTCATATTTACGCAGGTCAAACTCGCCCAGCTCCTCCTCTGAATTCAGCAACATATATAGAGAAGATCAAGAGAAAATGGGAAATTCTGAAATTGAGTAATCAAAATTTAGGAAAGCCTAAAATTTTGCAAATCTAAAATTGGTGCCGATTCACAGGGTTGGGATGTAACGGAATACATGTATAGGGAATACAAATTCAGAATGCAAAAATTAAGTATCTGTATTCAGTCCAGATCTGTCCAGGGTGTATCCTGCCTTCCGCCCAATGACAGCTGGGATAGGCTCCAGCACCCCACCGTGACCCAGAAAGATAAGCGGTTTAGATCGTGTGTGTGTGTATTCAGTCCAGGTTACATCGGTAAAGGCAATATTTAAAATATTTATTTTTTAGATTTTTAGGAGAAAACTTCAAACACTTACCCATTAAACAAAGAGGACCTAAATTAGCAGCTTATTTTCAAACACTGAGGTTCCTGCTAAAGCCTGAGCAGACTGATAAATCAATGAGATCAGTAATTAATCTGTGTTACTGAGCTCTGCTAAAGCCTGAATAGAGATAAATCAGTATGATGATCAGTCATTAATCTTATTGTTATTGAGCTCTGTAATACTGTATCGGTATTGGCACCAACACTGGCACTTAAACACAAGTGTAATGTGCCAAAAAGAGTCAGACGCTTGCGGTTAGAAAACACAATTGAGGCTTTACTGTTAGAATCAGAATCCATGTTTGTAGTCAGAAAACAGGCAGGGGTCAATTCCAAAAGGAGCAGCAAATACAAACAGACGATCATAACCAAGGACAAACAATCCAAGAGGGTTAAGCAAAATGGCAGTGTTGAGGAAAACACGCAAAAAGGTCAAAAACAGGAGTCAAACAAGAAAGGCAAACAGTCCAAAGGGGAAAGGCAAAAGGCAGAGTCATAAAACAGAAAACAATGGTCATAAACAGTATACAGGCAAATAGCAGAACACTTAGTAGATCACAAATGATACAATACCACGCAATTAGCTATGGCTAAAGCCCGGGCTTATAAACTAAACTAAGAAAGTCATATGACATGAGGCGCAGGTGAAGAGAATCAGTATTCAGGAGATCTAGAGCGCCGATTGGAGCGTAAGGAAAGGTCAGGAGTCATGTGATCTCCCAGAAGGTTCTGGGAGATGGAGTCTGAGTGGGACTCTGTGTGTGAGGGAAGCTCAATAGTCATGTGATCTCCCAGAGGATTCTTTGTAGGCAAGCATTAGGGTTTTAAATCTGATGCATGCAGCTACAGGAAGCCAGTGAAGGAAGCGCAGCAGTGGGGTGACGTGACTGAACTTAGGGAGATTGAAGACGGGCCGTGCTGCTGCATTCTGGATGAGTTGCAGAGGCGTGATGGCCGCATAGGAAGACCAATCAAGAACGAGTTGCAGTAGTCAAGCCTTGAAATGACAAGAGACTGCACTAGCACCTGGGTGGCCTCTCGAGTGAGAAAAGGTTGGATTCTCCAGATGTTGTACAGGAGAAATCTGCATGACCGAGTTAGGTTCGCGATATGAGCCAAAAACGATAACTGTAACAGAGCCGCTTACTTGAACGGCTGAGTTGCTTCTTTCAGTAATCGCTCGTCTGCCACTGAGTGGTCACATACAGTTAATGTTATTGAGAGAATGGAAGGGATCACCGGACTCTCAGCCTAGTGACAGGATTTAGCCTTTAGTATAGCAGCCCGGTAGCCGGGCCTGTGCATCCACTAGCCCTGCCTTTGGTGCACCTCCATCGGTCAGCTATATCATGCAGCAGTGGGGCAGTGGGGTCACGTGGCCCATCACTTCAACCAAGCCAAACAAAACACAGAAATTTGCTGATACTGACAGCATAAATGATGGTGACATTTACTGAACTGACGCTCAGAGATGCAACATGAGTGAACAAGACAGACATATGAGACAAATGAATTGAGAAATTTGGATGTTAAACAACATTCAGCTCCGTTTTTAAGCCAGAGAAGCTGCTGTGTGCTGATGTGTAAACAACACAGGTTTATATGTACACTGTTCAGTTCTGTTTTAAAATGAGCCACTTACCTAAACCGTCGCAACGATGGCAACCAAGGATCTGTTAGAATAGTTTACTGTCCAATCAGACATAACTTTGCTTCAAAATGCTCTAAATGAACACTCAAACTTAAATACTGTAAAAAAGTAAAAATGTCAGATGGAGCCGCTCGCTGTGCCATTTTCCTTGGTTTTGTCTGTGTTGAGGGAGAGGTTGTTTGATTCATCATTGTCCCTGATGTAGCCAACCACTGTGGTATTGTTTGCAAATTTAATAATGATGTTTGATATGTGAAGAGGAATGCAGTCATGGGTAAACAGGGAAAAGAGCAGAGGACTCAGCACACAGCCTTGTGGAACACCATTGTTCAGCGTGAGGGTGGAAGAGATATGACTGCCCAATCTTACAGACTGGGGTCTATTTGTCAGGAAGTCCAAGACCTAATCAATGGGGGAGGTCCGTAGTCTGTGAAAGACTGGATGACCTTCCACATGTGGTGGGGGTCAGAATTGTGGAAGTGCTCTTCAACAGAGAGTTAGTAGGCATGTTTGGCTTTCCTAATGCCTTTCTTCAGGGTTGCCCTAACTGAGCTGTAAGCCTCAGCATCACCACATCTGAAAGCAGTGTTGCATGCCTTCAGCAGTAGCCGAACCTCAGCATTCATTCAAGGTTTCTGATTAGGAAAGATTCTCAACCGCTTGACAGAAGTGACATTGTCAATACATTGATAATGTCGAGTTGATATTATACTACATGACATTCATTACAGCTGAGGTGCATGTGTTCAAGTCAGTGTGAGAGTCTGTAGTGGCTTCAGAGCTGAACATACTACACTGTTCTGAAACTGATGCTGTAGAGAGGAGATGCCTCCTCTGTCCACACTTCAACAGTCTTTGTAGATGTTTTCACACGTTTGATGAGTGACACATACTTGGGGAGCAGAAACAATGAGACATGATCAGACTGACCCAGGTGGGGGAGGGGGACAGCCTTGTATGCATCTGCAATGTTTGTGTAGACATGATCTAGAGTTTGGTCTCCTCTGGTCGGGCAGGAGACATTCTGGTGGAATTTTGGCAGCACAGGCCACACATTACAGTGACTGAAGTCCCCAGCAACAATAAAAAGTCCATCTTGGTGTGCAATTTGTTGTTTGCCGATTGCTGTATTTAGCTCTTCCATAGCTAGCTTAGTATTAGCATCAGGAGAGATGCAGGCTGCATTATCAATAACAGCTGTGTGCTCTCTTGGTAAATAGAAGGGATGAAACCTGATCATCAGATACTCTAAGTTAGCAGAGCACTGACTTTCAGTTACGGTGGAGTCCGTACACCCTGATTTGTTTACAAACACACAGACCTCCTCCTTTAGTTTTACCGGAGTCCTCAGCCACTCTGTCTGCTCTGAACACACTGCATCCCTCCAGCTCCAGTGCGCTGGTTGGGACATCCCCGTTCAACCACATCTCTGTGAGAACAATGATGTTACCAGGGATGGGGGGAGTAGCTAAGTAGTGTGCTACTTTTTGTAGCTAACTACAAATGTTTGTAGCTAATAGCTGTAGCCGCTCAGTTTTATGAAATGTAGCTAGTAGCTGTAGCACCTACAAATTTTTGTGTAGCTATAGCGATAATTTTCGCTACAATTTTGCTACAGGCTTCAGGCAATCCGCACAAAATGAACTATAGAACGCGGTTGTTAACTGGGCTAGTGGCGACTGTGCAATCCTGACTGTGCCGTGGACAGTTCGATCAATCACCCCTTACTAGTACGCTTAGCTCAGGGGGCGGCAACCGAAATGTTAAGCCATTTTGTCCTTTCAACAAAAAAGAAACCACCTTGGGAGCCACAACATTTTATGTCCGTTTTACCATCTTGGCTGTAAATATCTCTCAGTATGTGCTGATGTGATAGTTCAGGCTAAAAATATAAATGAAAACGCTGACGTACTTTGCTCTGCTTTAACCTTTAGCTCAGCTGTAACCGCTTTCCTCGCATCTCAGGAAACTGTTCAGTGAGTTTCTTGTAAAATGTCTCTCAGTGTTTGACTTTTTACGAGACTGAAGTTGCCTCTCATTTGCCAGCTTCTCGTTCAAGTTCTCCCATTCCACATTAAATGGTGCCTGATGAGCCAGTACTGCTGTGCCATTTAAGGTGGAATGGGACAATTCGAACGAGAAGCTGGAGAACGAGAAGTGACTTCAGCTTCACGAGTTGAAGCAGATTATAAACGTATGAGGAAACCAGCTGAGTGCTTATAAATGCAAATAAGTCCATTCATCTCCAAATTATCAATTTTCCTCTTAAATCTCTCTCTTTGCCTTTTTGTTATCTGCATTGCTGTGTGTCCAGCAGTCTGCACGTCAGTCTTCAGCATTAAAGGTTGGTGAATTAGCAATTATGCGTAACTCCAGCGTTTAAGACCATTTATTGTGAAAACTGTTAGAACTGTGTGTCATAATGATTTTACAGTAAAGGAGGATTATGTTATTTTACATAAAAATCTAGTTCTGCTGTGGAGCCACAACAGATCTGCAGTAGTGGAGAGATTATTCAGGCCTGATTCTCATCTCAACCAGAGCCAGGGTCAATGATGAGAATTTTGAGGCTGAAGTGCTACTGAAGTTTAACAAAGGACTCTGAATGTCATGTCTGTATGTATCTTGCTGAAATGTTTCAATTGGAGCAGTTGTTTGGTTTGTATTTGGTTGTTTTTGTTGACTTTTGTTAGGAAAAACATGGAATGATTGACTTTGCCTCTAGTCTAAATTTTTGTTGGATATCAAGCCATTGGTTCTGTAAGTTTGATTATTGGCTACACTTAAACTCACTTTTTGGTGATCTTTTTGTTTATTTGCAGCTTTTCAATTGTATGTTTCTGGCACATGATTAAATGCAGTGTCTTGTTCACACTTTCAGTTGGGCTTGTTTGGTGTGTCAGGTGGAGATTCTGACAATCGCACTGTGTAAGTAGCTAAAAAGTAGTCACTACTTTTCTAAAAAGTAGCTAAAAAGTAGCCACTACTTTTTCTGGAAAAGTAGCTAAATTGTAGCTAGCTATAAATTTTGGGAAAGTAGCTACAAAGTGGTTAGCAACAAATTTTTCAGTAGCTATACCAACCCTGGATGTTACTCTCTGATCCATCTGTGTTTTGTAGTCACAGTTCATCAATTTTGTTTGCCAAAGACCAAACATTGGCAAGAAAAATGCTGCACGCACTGCCATGTTGGTCTTCATGTATACCTTCTCAAAATGAAATAAGCAAATATATAATTTAGAGCAATCCTTGCAGAATATATGGTTTCTATATAACTGACTCAGATATAAGGACCTATTCATTTACATGCAATGTGTTTCTTACACTAAAACACCCACCTTTGTGTCCTGTCTGAGCTGGGATGTTGGTCTGGACAGAAGTGGTGTGAGCTGAAGTGGAAGCCATCTTCTAACTGAAACTTTGTCTAAATGTTGTCTATGATGCTGTCTTCACAAACGGACACTGTTGAAGATGTCATCTTCACTTTATACCCATCTGGTTTCCATGTGACCACAGGAGGATGGGCTGGAATTGTTTTTACAGATGGAGGAATGTGGAATGTTGTGCTGACAGATCACTGCATTCTCTTGACCTACATAGCTAAACAGGTTGGACTAGAGGAAAGAAAAAATAGATCTCATTTTAATCTCGCTTACTTCTCCTAGACATGGTTAGAGTCTTGTGCGAAACTAATATTAGACTAAGCAATGTATTTCTGAAATTCAATTCCAGAGCAACAACTAATTTTTCCTCACTGTTTCTCATTTTGATCAAAATATTTTCTCACTTATAGTCACTCAGACACTTTTCTGTCTGACTCATCTCCCCCCAGCCTCAGCTGAATAATACTTCCATAAGAAAAGTTTAATAGCACATTATAGAAAACCAAAAAATCCCCTAGAATTTGTACAATATGCAGCAGCACGGATCCTAAATAAAAATAACACAACACTTGCTGTAACTTAATTTTTAAGTTTTAGTTCTACTTCTGCTCCTTGTTCTAAATGGCCTTACAGCACACGCCTACCTCACAGGATGTCCATCTGTTTATGTTCCAACATGTGATTTTGGATCAGCAGATACTGACCTTCTGCAAATACCTACCATAAAATACAGAACATGTGGAGAGACTTTCAGTTATTCTGCTTTTGAACTGAAAACTCAATTGATCACATCATTCATAACTTCTGTTATTTATACAGCTATTTATAACAGATCATGTTTCATCAGAATCATTTCATTGTACTTACAGATCAGCCATGTACGTCAACAGTATCCCCATCTTGGAGCAGTCAAAATGGCTGCCAGGCTGCATTCAGTACAATTACAGAGCGGCAGTTTGAGAAAGCTACCATCTAAAATTATAAACCCCATTTCCAAAAAAGTTGGGATGCTGTGCAAAATATACTTTTAAAAAATTAAATGATGTACATATCATTTAAACCCTATATTTATTTGAAAATAGTACAAAGACAACAAATCAAATGTTGAAACTGAGAAATTTTATGGTTTTTGAAAAATATATGCCCATGTTGAATTTTATGCCAACAACACATTCCAAAAAACTGAGCTGCATCGCCTCTTCTTTTGGCAACACTCTGTAAGTGTTTGGGAACTGAGGAGACACTGCTGTAGTTTTGAAAGTAAAATGTTTTCACATTTTTGCTAAACATAGGATTTCAGCTGCTCAACAGTTCAGGGTCTCCTTTGTCATATTTTTCATTTTATAATGTGCCAAAAGTTATCAGTGGTGTCAGGTCTGGATTGTAGGCAGGTCAGTTTAGCACCAGGACTCTTTTAATATGGAGGAATGCTGTTGCAATACATGCAGAATGTGGTTTGACATTGTCTTGCTGAAATGATCAAGGCCTTCCCTGAAAAAGACGTCGTCTGGATGGCAGCATATTTTGCCAAAACGTGTATATATCATTCAGCATTAATGGCGCCTTCACAGATGTGCCAGTCATCTATGCCATGTGCACTAATACCATAATACCATCATGAATACTGGCTTTTGAACTGTGAACTGATAACAACCTGAGTGGTCTTTAGACTGGAGAACACGGTGTCCATGTTTTCCAAAAAGTATTTCAAATGTTGATTTGTTGGACCACGGGACACTTTTCCACTTCCCCTCAGTCAATCTTAATTTGAGCTCGGGCCCAGAGACGGTGGCAGCATTTCTGGATCGTGTTTGTTTATGGTTTCTTCTTTGCCTTTGAGAGTTTTAATTAGCATTTTTGGATGCAGGGCTGAACTGTTTTCACAGACAGTGTCTTTTCAGAAGTGTTTCTGAGCTCATGCAGTGATTTCCACTACAGAATCATGTCTGTTTTTAATGCAGTGCCATCTCAGGGCCTGAAGATCACGGCCAGCAAATACTGGTTTTTGGCCTTGTCCCTTGCATACAGAGATTTTAAGGTTATTATGTACTGTAGATGATGAAACGCAAAAGTTCTTTGCTATTTTATGTTGAGCAATGTTATTCTTGAATTGTTGCACTATTTGATCGTGCAGTCTTTCACAGAGTGGTGAACCCCTCCCAAACTTTACTTCTGAAAGACTCTCTGTGATGATCTTTTTATACCCAATCATGTTATTGACCTGTTGCCAATTAACCACCAGGTGTTTTTTTTGTAAGCATTACACAACTTTACCAGCTGTTTGTTGCCCCCGTCGCAATTTTTTTGGAACGTGTTGCTGGCATTAAATTCAAAATGGGCATATATATTTTCAAAAAACAAATTTCTCAGTTTCAAAATTTGATATGTTGTCTTTGAAACATTTTCAATGAAATATACTGTTTAAATGATTTGCACATCATTGCATTTTGTTTATATTTACATTTTTCACAACAATTCAACTTTTTTGGAAATTTGGTATACTTTTATTATAAACAGGCTAATATAGCAATGTTTGTGCAATGTTTATGTATACATATGGCTATGCGGTTGGTGACAGAACGTGTTGGTGTAATATTTTTTCCTCTGGTTTTCTATTGAGCTTGTGTCATTTTATAACCTATACAGGATATCTTAATTTGATGGGAACTGTAGTTTATAATATTTTATTGATTGTTGGTTTTGGGCAAATGTGTACTGTAACTGCAGACATACTTAATTCAATCTAGAATCTACTCATACGATTAGCACTGTCGTACTGTGTTTTGGGGGGTTTATGCGCCATACATGTGTATGTGCATGAAGCTTAGAAGTAATTCCCACATTGAGGGGATTGCTTATGTGTGACTGTTCCTACTGGAATCCGCACTACCTTTGGACTTTACAATGTTAAGCTGTCTGCATACCACATGTAAACGTACTTAACCTCGATCAAGGTTAAAAATCTTAACATGGTGTATTCGATCTACTGTCTCTTTGCTCGGATGGATTCCATCACTACCTGCAAGCATTTAACATAAATGAAAATATTACTCAGAAACTTCTTATGGCTGTTTTCAGCTTCTGATTATAGCCTACTGTCGGTACCGGATGTGTTTTACAACTATAGTGCCATGTAAATCGGAGATTTAAATAATCAGCAGCATGCAGAAATGTCTGTCAATTATTCATCCAGCACTGAATCCAGTTCTGTATTCAACTGGTTTCAGTCAAACAACTGATCATGTGATCTCTGCTTTAGAATCAAAACCTGCAGGCACACTGACGCTTTGTGGCTAAGAGTGGACACCCCAATTTATGTATTTATATCTACAATTGTGGCCGGTAATCAAGCCAATTAGCTTAGCTAGTTAGCCAGCAAAGCTCTATAACAGCAAGGCTGTGTGCCACTTTACCTGCTAATGCTCCTTGTTCTGAAATTGACAGCTTCAGCAATCAAAATCATTGAGTTCTGTGGTTATCGTTAGCAGGGAATGACAGTAATAACTACTGAAACCTTTATTTGTTTAATGGCAACTAAAATCTACAAGCCTTCTCAGATTGTTACTAGTTATTCATGTTACTTATCAGTGAAGAGATGACATCACATCAAATATCACAAAGACTTAAGCAACAGGATTCCAAAAAATAAATAAATAAAAAATGTGCAACTTATATGGAATAATCATTTTAGGATAGTTTCAGCTATTTGTTAAACTACAAAAAAGTGAATATGCTGGACAACACCCAGAGTAACAGTGAATGAAAGAGTATTAGCTTAATTTCTGCAGATTCAATCCACAGTTGTTTTGACTGTCCAGCATAATATAACCTCATACAATAAACAAAACATTTTTCCTCAGTATCGTAATGTACATATGAGAAGCTGAGAATGAGAATGGGTTGCGATATCTGAGGTCTTTAACATTCCACTGTTGACATTACTGGAAAATCTTGTTCATGTTTTTTTCATTTATTCTGGACAACAGCAATGCTCTTTCATCTACTCTTCCTAAGAACTTTCATCTCTAATCTGCAGTGAGTTTAGCATGCCACTGCCAGAATCCTCACGCCAACTAAATGCCAAGTTAAGTCAAAGTTTATTTATCTTGCACTTTTTATAACAGGTATTTTCACAAAGTAGCTTCTGGGTCCAACCCCCAGTGAGCATCCCCAGGGGCCAATAGTGGCAGGAAAAACTCCCTAAGATCAAGAGGCAGACACCAGTCTGTCAATGGATCTAGATTAACCAATGTTAAGAGAGTAACAATGAGGGACGACAACACCAGTTTACCATAATCCATGTCAATGAACCCCCAGATCTGCACCTTTTATCTAACGAGAAAAACTAATTACCAAATGCTTGACAAAACAAGTAGGTTTTTAGCCTAGACTTAAAGACTGAGGCTGAGTCCTGAACACTTACTGGGAGGTTATTCCAAAGCTGGAGGACTTTGTAAGAAAAGGCTCTACACCTGTGATGTAACTTTTAATAGCGAGTAATAGTAAGCCAGCATCTTGTGATCTAAGTAGACAGTTCATAATTACCCCCTTTCATGCTGTACACTGGGGGTCTATCCCCCGCCCAGGCAAGTACCCTACACTATACCAAGACTGAACACTACCTTTGCCTACCTGTGTAAGATGAAACCAATTAATGAAATCGATCTGCATAAGAGCGTCTGCCAAATGCTGTAAATATGAATATAAAAAAGATAAGTTTCATTCAGTTCACAGAGGGGCAAGGCCATTTAGAGCTTTATATATCAGTAGAAGAATTTTGTACTCAGTTTGGAATTTAACTGGCAACCAATGTAGAGTTGATAAAACTGGGCTAATGTGGTCAAACTTTCTTGTTCACATAAGGACTCTGCAGCATTCTGGACAAACTGAAACTCAAGGCTGTTGCTGGAACATCCAGACAGGGCATTACACTAACCCAGCCTTGATGTAATAAAGATGTGAACCAGCTTTTCCCCTGTCTGGCAGAGACAGTGCATTTCTTAATTTGGCAATATTATGAAGATGAAGGAAAGCTATTCCAGTAACATTGCTTAAATGTACATCAAAGGGCAGATTGGGACGGATTGTTATGCCGAGGTCTTTTACAGATGTACCTGATGCAACTGAGAACCTATTAAGTTTAAGCATTAATTTAGACAGCATGTTTCTAACAGTTTTGAACCAAGAACAACAACCTCTGTTTTGTCTGAGTTGCGTATGAGGAGGCTACTTGACATCCAGTCTTTTAAACAGTCCTCAATTCTATTTATTATCTGGTTTGGCTAATATATACAATCGTGTGTCATCAGTGTAACAGTGGAAATGTATGCCATGTTTACTGATATTAGAACCAAGTGGTAGCATGTATAATGAAAATAATAGAGGTCCTAAAACAGAGCCTTGTGGAGCACCATACTTTACTTTTGTACAAACAGATAATTTGCCGTTTACATTCACCAATAGAGATCGGTCAGGTAAAATCAGAATCAGAGCTATTCCTATTACTCCTACAAGGTTTTCTAATGCAGTAAACTGTGCACTTTGAATCTTTTGCCTTACGGTTTTAATTTTATTATTGAAAAAAAAATAATGAAACCATTGCTGCTTACCTGGAATTCAGTAACTGTTTGCTCTTAAGAAATAGAACTAGAATAGCGTGGTCTATCGTTTCAAATGCCACCTTAAGATCAAGTAGAACCAGCAAAGATACATTGCACTAGTGCTGTCTCCATGCTATGATGAGGCCTAAATCCAGACTGAAAATTTTCATTTATGCGATTCCTATGCAAGTAGAAACTTTAAGACCTTATTTAAGAGTTTATTTAAGAGTTTTTGTATATAGCCAAGGCTAAAAGAGGAGCTTATTATGGATAGAGAGGCTTGGGTATTTCTGGTAAAGTCTCTTTGAGTAAACTTAAAGGAATTGGATCTAATACACTTTCAGAAGATTTTGAGGAGGAAATGATGTTAAACAGCTCTGTTTGTTGTAATAGGGTAAAGGAGTCCAGCCTCTTTGCAGTAGTTACACTGCACTCAAGATCTGGATTAGCTTTGTAGGGCAGCAGTTTTGTAGCGGTTAACTGTGCATTTTGAATTCTTTGCCTGATCAATTCAATTTTATTACCGAAAAAATTCATGAAATCATTGCTGCTGTAGGCTGACGGTATCTGGAGTTTAGTAACTGTTCTTAGTTCATTTTGCAATTGTGCTAATTGTCCAATTGTGCGTTTTCTGAGTTCACAGGGTACGGGGTCCCAATTTTTGTTGAGATAGAGGGGTAGGGCGAAGTGTTAGGGCTACATGCTCCTCTGAATGAAGGTTTTTCAGAGGCACACTCCAAATGGAGTGTTATGAGAAAAAAAGAAAAACTAGCAAGATGGCTGTGTAAGCGACCAAAGAAACACACAACTGTGAGAATTTCTCTGTTAAATTTACGATAACCTGTATTATCTTGGTTTAATGTCATTTCAATGTATTATGATCCTTTTCTTCACAACAAACATTTAAAAAATTGCTAGTAGTATGCTGATGTCTCAGTAGGTAGCTGCTAAATTTACCATTCCACCTTAAATGGTACAGCAGTTACATTCTGGTGCCGCTGGTGGAGCCACATTAATGGAGCCACATTATCTAAAATGGAAACAAAGTGTCCTCTAAGCATTTGTCATAATATCTAATTTAGCGAGTTCAGACAGACAGCTGACAGAAGCTGATAGATCTGGGAAATTTTCAATAAAGCTACTAGCTGTAGAGGATGTTATAGCAGACTTGGACACCATACCATTAGGGTGAACATATATTATGACTAAAGCAAATTTCATATGAGACTAGGTAATTATCTGAGTCTTTGCTTTGCTCTGGGGGAGAACGGCTAAATGATCTATGTTTACACCAAAAGTCAAAATTAAGTCAAGAGTGTGGTTGCAATAATGAGTGGGTCCCATTATATTTTGGGCAAGACCCACTGATCACACATGCCTTACTTAGTGGATCCTGCAGTTTGTCAAGGTGTATATTAAAAACTCCATTTAATACTTTACTTTTAATGACAGTTGGTTTAGCCTGTCTGTCTGCTGCCTAAATTCTTGGCCCAGCGACTGACTGTCTTACACTGATGGCTATCCTATAACACCTGCCTTGAATCCTTGAATTCCCTTCTCTTGAATAGATTTTACAGTTCTTTTTCTTGCAGTGTAGTTTCTAGTTACAATGGCTAGTCAACTCTTTTTGTATTTTACATTTTGTTGCATACTTCTCTTTAAACCTGACAAAGTTCTTTGTAGAGTCTCCCTGATCTTATGGATCTCAGAAACTGGATGGCTGACAACATATGACTTTATTGAGATCTATACTAACATTCAAGAGGAGAGCCATGAAATTAGTGGGTTTTTGTACCCTCAGGAGAAAAATCTGAGCAGCAGGAGAGACGTCGGCTAAAGTCTCCTTTGTGTTTTTCTCTGATTTCATTGTTGCCTATGAGAAACTACAGAAATCTCATTTAATTTTTCTTTCCTATGGGAAACTTCAAGCAAAAAAGGTTGAATTAAAATCAAACCTCTTCTTTTGTTTTCTAATTGGGATAATTTGTGATTCATATGTTTGTGACATCTTGCTTGGATTACTGCGGTTCACTATAAATGGGTTTCAGTCAGCTTTTCTTGGCATGCTTGCTACTAGTTTGGAATGCTGTTGCACGGCTGTTCTGTGGTATTAAAAGCAGAAATCTTATTACTTTTATTTTAGTTTCACTTCATTGGCTTCCTGTATTTTTAGAATCTAAAACAAGGTTTTAATGTTCATTTTTAAAGCTCTTAAAGGTAAGCCTCCCTCTTAAGCTGCTCAATTCAAATAAGATCTTACGATCAGCATTTCTGACAGTTTCTCAGTCTCAGTTGAAGCAAAAAAGGTGACTATATCTCTATGACTATGGAACAGTCTACATATCAACATAAGGCAGACATCTTCTCTCATCCTTTTTAAATATAAAATAGAAAACTTACTTTTACTCATTAGTAGGGTGGAAGTTGGCCAGAACTGACCAGAACCCTGTTCTGGGAATAAAAGTCAAAACAGACCAGCGTTCAGGCTCAGAGTTTGAAAATCTCGGCATCACGATTTTTTAGAGAACTTGCATATAGTTTTTTTTTTATGTTCAGCCTGCAGCCTGCTTAGCCAAAGGAAAGTTACAATGAGTCCACCTACGAAGTATCCATGGTAACGCATTACCACATAGAGTGTCTCTAATGTGATAGTAGCCAAGAAACCCACAATCGGTAACGATGAGACTCGAATGGAAGGTAATAACTGATACCGAGCTAGCTAGCCTGCTGATGCCTGACATCAGACCTGGGATGCCCATCAAGAGGACTGGGAGACTTCCCAGCACCAGGTGCAGAGATGAACTAAACCATAACTGCCACAACCATTCGGATATCAACAAACACTCTCTGCTGCCTCTCTGCCCCATAGTTTCTCTCTTAATTGGTCTGAAATAACTTTTTAAAGTACGCATGTGACGAATGGTATGCACATGGTAAACGGAGACATGCAGAACAAATGGCAAGCTAGTTTAGTTGCTCAACTACTTTAGCCTACAGTGTTGCGATTTGTTTTCACAGCTTTGCAAAATGGACAAGAAGAGGGGAGAAGGCTGTAACTGAGAGGAAATGTGTGCTCAAAATAACTAATTCAACAACAAAGAAATAGGTGAGAAAAAAAGACATTAGCCACCTGTTTTCTTACATTAGCCACCTTCAGCTTCCTCACAGGTTACTAAATGCAGACAGGTGAGTTGTGTGTTGCTGAATACAGAATGGAAAAAATGATCATGTAGGACTCTCACTACTTTTTACAAGCAAAAAAGTCGGGGATTGGGCAACAAGTAATGTTAGGCCATGTAACAAAACAAAGGAAGAAAACTAAAAGAGACCAGTGACAACAAAGAACCAGAACCGGGGTAAACACTGGTGTTGCACATTCCAGGTGTAAAGCCCTCATAAAAAAAGAGGATTTTAGAGTGACGCCGAAGTTCCATGCTTTCTGCTGGAAAAACACAATTTTGTTCTCCCTTACATCTGTGCCGAGTCAAACGCTGTCAGACACCGTCGACATGACTAAACAGTTCCGCTGTTCATTTTTTAAAAAGTATAAAGTCTAACAGTAATTTGGCGCTAGCATATATGCTAGTAGCATTCCCACTACATTCATAGCAACATTCATATTTGGAACACTGATCAGTCTAAAAAACAGAAATCATCCATAGCACTTTAGTTTCCATTGTACAGTATAGTATTGATCTAACAGTCATCAGTCTTCATCAGGCAGAGCAGATAATTTGCTAAGCTGTGCTGCTGTCAGTCTGACACTTTCTCAGTTATGTCAGCTTCAACTGCAAGTGATGGTAAAGATAAGGAATCACTTACATTTGAAGTTTAAACAAACATTAAATAATGCTGCTCAGTGGTTATGACAACTGCTGTGTCAGTTACTGACTATAGAGAATCCAAGACCAAGCATTTCTTACAGCTACCATGCTAATAACACGGACCATCATTTCACTATAAAACCAGGAGAAGGACATTTCCTCTCCCTGACACCAGGAGGGGCAGTATACACTCTCTGTGTCACTCTGAGAACAATGCCATACTGGTTGTTTTAGAAGGCAAAGAAGAGAATTGCTTCTTTAACAAAAAAGTTCAGTGACCCCTGATGTAAGGTAGAAGTGCTAAGCCTCTAAGACATTCAAGCTCTTGAAATATTTTCATATTTTTAAATGTGGAAAGTACACTAGATTAAAGCATTTATGGGGTTGATTAACAAAAATCTATTAATTAAAAGGTTATTTTAAGGTATATTTTAATGTGACAATGCATCAGAAATAGGCATTTCAGGACATTTTTGGGGAAAAAATCATCATTATCATCATCATCATCATCATCGTTAATCGCTTAGTCCAGCTAGGGTCGCGGTTGGGGAAAAAATACATTCAGTAAAACTTGGCCATTGCACTCTTGCTTATTAGCATATGGGAACACCTGATTGTGTTGGTAAACCAGCATCTGTTTTATTTGTTTCTAATTTTGTCATAGCTATAAATTATTACTTCGGATGACAGCAGTGATCTCTTACCTGCTCTTCCTGAGAACTGTATGTCTAATCTAGCGAGTTCAGGATGCCACTGCAAGAATCCTCAAATACATGTAAAAGAAAGATCATATTACACCTGCCTTTAATTCCCTTCATTGGCTACCCTTGTCTTGTAGAGTAGATTTTATAGTTCTTTCTTAGCTTTAATGTCTTTACGCCACTTTAGAAAAATACCTGTTAGATATGATCCTGTTAGATCACCAAAGTCATTAAGCAGCAACATGCAGGTCACCCTAAAGTGTCAGCTTTCTGCTATAATGGCCATTCATTTCTTTCCTTTTATTTTACATATTTCTTTTTATGTATTTTATTCATTTATTCCTTCTGTAAAATACCTTTCACAACAGTGATGCAGAATTTATGCAACCCTGTTAGTTTTATGTTAGCATTACATTCAATACAATTCTGCTCCCAGAACATCCAATTCAAGTCATGAGCTGGTTAGTTGGATCAGGTGTGTTGGAAGCAGGAGAAACACTAAAACATACACCAGGGTTGGGAAACCCTGATGCAGACGAATCAAAGCAAAAGTATTTTCATAGATAGTAATAGGATTATTGAGAACATCACTACAGAGATACAAATGGGGACTACTGACTTGTATAGAGTAACACAGAGTGTTACAGAGTCTAATGAGCATTTTACAAATGTAATACTTGTAAAACCTATTAGGCTTAAACTAGGCTGAACAATCCTACGTTTTTTAATAGATTTGGGGAAAATGTTTGGACAATTTTTTTAAAAAGTTGTCCAAAGTAATTAAAATGCATTTTGTAAAGACTTTACATTCAGCAAATCAGTACTAGATAGTTAATAGTTAATAGCTGAGTCTATGGGAATGCCCAGCATGTCAGCATCAGGCACAAAAGGGCACCTTCTTGTGTAAATATGCATGAATTTATCTCATCTAATCTGGATGATAGTAATGCTCACTTTCCTGCTCTTCCTATGAACTCTATCTGTAATCTGCAAGAATCCTCACATACACGTAAAAGAAAGATCATATTATACCTCACCCTAAAGCTTTGTTATAATGGCCATTCACTTCTTTTCTTGTATTTTACTAAAAGTCATTGCTTTGTCTTATTGCTTTTGATGCAGTTTGTTCACTTAATCCGTCTGTAAAGTACCATCCACAGCAATGATGCTGATGTTATGCAACCCTGCTAAGATTATGTTAGTATTATAAAATTCTTAAATGTATTTACATTTTACAATTTTTATCTCATAGCTGTTTATCAACCTCAAATTAATAAAGTTTCAAGGTCAGCAAGTAAAAACACCAGGAAAAAAAAGGTTTTCAAAAATAACGGAAGTGCTTTCTTAACAATGGTTAGTGTTCAGTTTAATTGAACTGAATTCACCCGTGTTATCAGCACCTCCTTGCCCTGTACATTTGAATATTTTAGTGTTTTTCCTGCTCCCAGCCCACCCATGTCAAGTCATGAAGGACTTGTTAATGAGCTGCTTAATTGTAGCAGGTGTGTTGGAAGCAGGAGAAACATCCATGGGTAAATGACACATAGACCCATCTTATTTTTAGTAGATTTGGGAAAAATTTTATGTTTTTGGACATTTTTTTTAAAAAAAGTAGTCCAAAGTGATTTAAATGTCTTTTGTAAACACTTTACATTCAGCAAATTACTATCAGATACTTAATAGTTAATAGCTGAGTCTATGGGAATGCCCAGCACGTCAGCATGAGCCCCAAAGGGCACCTGCTTGTGTAATTACACATGAATTTCTCACATCTAGCTGATAGTAATGCTCACTTATCTGCTCTTCCTAAGAACTCTATCTGTAATCTGCAGCTGAGCTCAGAATTCCGCTGGCAGAACATACACTAGAAGAGAGATCATATTACACCTGCCTTTTATTCGCTTCTTTGGCTGCTCACATAATGTAGAACTGGTTTTTTGGTTCTTCTATTAGTTGTAATGTCTTCATGGTCTTTCCCTCATGACTTTAGGAAAATAAAAGATCACTAAAAAATTGCTGGTCACTCTAGAAACCTGGATAAAGTGGGTGTGGTCTGCTCTCAGTTACTATGGCCATTCGTTTCTTTCTTTGTATTTTAGTAAAATTGTGTTTTTCATCTGTATTTTGAAATGTACTCAAATCTGTTGTCTTTTCTGTACTTCTTCTCTGTAAAGCACTATTCAGAACAACGATACAGAAGTGATACAACTCTGCTAATGTTACTCATGTATAGTGTTATCAACTTCAAAAACTGTACAGCTTTTATATTTCATAACTTTCTAACTCATGGCTGTTTATCTACCTTAATTCCAGCAAAGGTATTCAGAAATGAAGCAGCAGTAACCGACAAAATCTCATTTTTTCTCTTACTCATTCAACTTGAGAGACTCCATGAGGTTGCAGACTGATGTGCAAATCCATTTCAAATTAAGCAAGATTTTGTTGCCTGTCAGTTTCTTTACATTTCCTTTAAAATTGTGCTTTAGATTGACTTGTGATCCAATTTGATTGCTGTAATTATTTTGGCTTTAAAATGCAGTAAAATTAGTTAATTGTAATAGTACTATGCACGTTCAATTATTAACAATTTCGTGGTGTTGCAGATACGCTTTGATTTCAAATTGCTCTAATATGCATAAAGCAGGCTGCTCCTTTCTCCCTGCTTTGCTATTAATGATGGTTTTATACTAGATCCAGTCCAGTATGAGTAGGTATTTTATAAAACTACTTCTGGTGCATTGCTTTCACTGCTGCAGAATGTGGATAATATCCATAAACAGCATATCGATGATAACCCCTAAAAAAATCAGCTTTGTTATAACAGATACCTGATCGAATAAATATGCCTGCTTTGTCTCCCAATCCTCCAGATTAAGCCAGGACATCCCTGCTTTTTTGGCAAACTGCACTCTGGGATAGATATATTTCAAGATAGCAAGGAGTCAAAAGAAAGTTCATGAAATAGGAAAAACAGTGGATCATGCAGTGTACGTGCACTTTTGAAAAAACAGCACTTTTGCATGAAATGGAAAAGTCTGGTCCATTTTTTTTCCATGTGTAAAAACCTTTCGTCCTTCTAATTTGTGTACTCGTGCTGTTCCAACAAGAACACAGACTGATAGCATTCCTAGTGACCAGCAGCAAAAGGTATTGTGACGAAAAGTGTAATTTACCACATAAAAAAACATTTTTATATCATAATATAGGTCAATCAATTATTACCATCTTTGCCATAGTAAACATGCTGCGTTTTTTTTTTTCACCAAACATCTGCAGCATAGCGTACTACACTGACCTGGCAGAGTTTCAGACAGCACCACATAAAATCAGAAATATTTTAAAATGAAACAAACATTAAGATTTACTCTTCTCAGTCGACAGTCAACTCTTTCTGGGTTTTTGGTAGTGGTGTTCAGCATGTTCCGGAAATCACTTATGTACACAAAATGGACGGTTTCTGAAGAAGTTCCACGGAAACCTAGAAATCATGAAAAAATGTGCCATTTGTCAAGTGATTACAACACACATTTATTAACTGGCACAGCACAATATCTTTTAGAAATTAGGTTCATAATATAATAGAAACACTACAGGCTACAGTGTACTATAATTCAAACATGCTATATTTCTAAAATATAATTACATGTCATAGTTGTCCAGCTGCGTTTCTGATCTATTGAAAGGATTCTGGGGACATTTATTACTTGATTAAATATCTTACACATAAAACTAATTGACAGCCTGAAATTTAGAAGAGTCCATATGTCTAATCTATACTATCAAATCTCACCAAATTGGACCATGTCTTGGGCTAGTTAGAATAAAAATACATGTTCATCACTAAAAATGTACTTAAAATAAAATGTCTTTACTTACACCTGAACATATAAGAAGGTATATCTGAACGTTTAATTTATGCTTCCTTGTGCTGAAAAAAGGTGACAACTTTACTGCAGGACAAGGGAAGCCACAAATCAACAAAAAGAAATGTGAAAATGCTGTTTTTAAGCCAACCAACATGCACGGCTGCTCTCTACTGCTGTATTCACACTAGAGAAGTATGGAAAGGGACATTTTAGACAATTTGTCTAAAAACCTGAAAATGCATTGTGACCACTGTTAAAAAGCCCATCACTACCAGTTGCCTATACCTAGACCGGCTAAGCTAATGCTGCTTACTCGATTTTGGTGCACGGGAATCCCCTACAGACAAAACAGACATTAGCTAGTGTAGCTGTTGTGTATTAGCCTCTCTGTTTCAATTCAATTAATTAAAAAAAAACTCTAGACACATCCATAATGAACTTAGACAAAGCTGGAAATCTCTAAGTACAGCCAGGACAGAAGCATGAAAGAGCCTCAGAGAAATATAATTTTATAAGAATAAACATGACAAAAAAATGACATTTTTTAGATCAGAAACAGTTAAACTCAGTATTAGCATTAATAAAAAGTGTATTATAGTTCCATTTTTACATCAAACATAAATATATCTGGACGATAAAAAGTTTGTTTCAAGTGAGTACATTTTAATCGTTTCCCACCCATTTTTACACTCCTCTGCTAGCATTAGCTAGCTAACATTAGACAGTTAGCTAACTATCAATTGCGTTAGTTAGCTTAGCAGCTTAACTTACCACAGCTTCTGGACAGCAGTTGCCTTGCTGTTTTTGGACAAAAAATAAAATCCATAATAAACTCAAAGAAAGCTGTAAATGTAGTTACCTATCTACCTGTACCGAGAACACCCTGGACACAGGCTCGAATGAGATTCAGAAAAATAAATTTTAATCGTTTTCCACCCGTTTTCGGCAAAACAGCTTTCCACTAACATTAGCTAGCTAACGTTGGGCAGTTAACTATGATGACTTAGCAACTTACCACAGCTTTCGGGCAGCGGTTAGCTTGCTGTTTTTGGATGAAAGATGAAGTCTCTGTTCCTTCTGCTACTTAAAATGAACATAGTTTGTTCAGGACCTCAAGAGAGCTGAAGATAACAGCTTCTTTGGTTCCAATATGCGTCTACCACCAAAACAGTGCCGAAGGAAAATCCCCTTTTCCATTGAAGACTGACGGGATGTGTGAAATGGCATTTTTCAAATTACTCTGATCTGATTGGTCTATTTTCATGAGTTATCGTGCAGAGTGAAATATGATTGGTGAATCAATAAAACTGAGTATGTAAGAAATAATGCAGAGTAAGTGAACAACAGGACCAAACAGCCCTATATTATTAATTGTGAAATTAATCACGTTTAAAAAAAAAGCATGTATGCCCTGTTCATACAGAAACACACACGTAAGTAATTCACACACACTGCATGCTCAATATATGCAGATTGTGTAAAATATAGTAACATCCATATCATTAAATGTCCATATTAAAGGCACATCTAAAGACCATCAATTGTTAATGGTTAATGTTGAGAGAGAAGTGGATCTTTGTACACATTGTAGGTGACATTTCCATTGTCACGTTTAATGTTACATCATTAGAAAATAAATCTTTCTTTACCAATATGGCATGAAATATCCTAAAAATATTACAAAAAAAAAATCATTTTAAGCAATTACAACCAGATTTTTTTGCAACACAATAAGTTGGTTAATTACACTAAAACAATGAACCAAAACTTGTATATGCTGAACAGCTTCGACTGACTGGAAATGTGTGGCATTAAGTTCATACAATGATTTCTTTTTATTTGCAAGTAAAGGTGTGTATTTGTACAGGTCAAAATAAGCTTGAAATGTCCCGACACCTTCCTTATGTATAATGTACTGTAGCAAGAAACGTTAAATACACAGGGCTGCACATACAAGATAAAGAAATTCCCATACACGTCCCAGAGGCTGCAAACTGACCAGGTCATTAAATTCCTAGAAATGCTAAATGGGCAATGTCCAGTTCACAACTAACGTGCCTGAACAACTTCATTCACACACACCTGCATACAATGAACGAATCAATTCATTCTACTGTCATTAGTTTCTGCTGAACCCAACAGGTTCTGGAGTGAAACACCACATTCTCCAACACAGCCTTTTATACGAATAAAGAGAAATATATCTAACTACTGGATAACAGGTTTGCCTTGTGCTGCATGTCATGCTTATCACATTCTCTCATCACTCATGCATTCAAGAAATGTAGATTAAACATGCAAATATCAAGACCCATCATCATTGGGCGTACTCCTGGGGATACATGTACCCAAACATTGTTAAAGTTTCAAAATATCCTAGTCTCTCCTTAGTCTATATATGGTAACTATTTAGCAAAAACAGTCAATTTTGAAACCAGTGCATTTTCATATATCTGCTTATTCAACCTACTGTAGTTCAGAACCACCTATTCAAATTTAACTTGTAAGGAGTGTTTCAGCCTTGACTGCATTTTGAATGAGGGCTAAAACAAGTCAATCAGACCAGACATTATTTACTCATCTACTTAAAGGCACAGCTGATTTAATTCTGAAGGATGACCGTTTGAAAAATATCATGTAATAGTTGTTTTTGGTAACAAATATGCATAGAAGTGTAATAAAAATACATGTGTAAATGTAAGCCATGGGTGCCTTTACATAATACTTACTGTAATGCCCTATTTACACACTAGATGGTGCCACATCCTAACTTTTACAATTGCAATGAACAGCTGTGAATGGTGGTTCTAAAACTATCAACAATGTAATATTCAAATGAGTTGTTTTCCTAATCAAGTTGCAGTATAAATCCGTATCTTACATTAACATCCAAATTAACATTTATCAGGTGACAAATTTACATAAGCCTTAACATTTCATTTTATTAATAGGCCCACCGTTATGATAAACAAATTAAGAGTAATTAAAATGTGTTGGGAATGGAGCAGAGCTTCTTTAGATGTAAAAGCATCAGCACCATGTGCAAAGTAGTGACTGCCAATGATAAATGTCTGCTATGAGCTTTTAAATTCTCATTGGTCCTGTCCAGGAGTGATGCCACACCTCCAAAATCATAGGGGTGCATTTTATTTGTTTAACAAAAACAAAAACACTTGGGTAAAGTGGGTGGACAGCAGCTGACTGACCATCAACTTTTCTGACAAAAGACAACTCAGCCACTGACTAACAGACTAAAACTTTCTACATTTCACTACTAATATATATATAGCATATAGCACAGCTGAGATCTATAATAACTTGTCCCAACAAAGTTTTTCATAAACAGTGTCAGTGTTTTGACCCTGCACACTGAATGCAAGCTTCAAGGCAATTTTTCTATATAGAACCATGAACACTCAACCATTTGAATGCATAAATGTTTTGCATGGTCAGGTGGTTCTTCTCTATGATGGAAAACTAGTTGTACATGTTTTTTTAAAGAACCCTTTTAAAAACGGTTCTATGCAGCACCAAAAAAGGGTTCCTCTATTGTTACAAGCCAAAGAACCCTATAGACCTTGCTGGTGTGCAGTCAGAGACCATAACCCACCTTTTCCCATGCACAGTTTGTTTTACCTATTCCTCTAGCCCAGGGGTGCACAATTGTGGTTCTGGAAGGTCAATGTCCAGCACAGTTTGGCTAACTCTCTCCTCAAACACACCTACACTATATTGCCAAAAGTATTTGCTCGTCTGCCTTCACACGCATATGAACTTGAGTGACATCCCATTCTTAATCCTTAGGGTTTAATATGATGTTGGCCCACCCTTTGCGGCTATAACAGCTTCAACTCTTCTGGGAAGGCTTTCCACAAGGTTTAGGAGTGTGTTTATGGGAATTTTTGACCATTCTTCCAGAAGCGCATTTGTGAGGTCAGACACTGACGTTGGACGAGAAGGCCTGGCTCGCAGTCTCAGCTCTATTTCATCCCAAAGGTGTTCTATCGAGTTCAGGTCAGGACTCAGGCCAGTCAAGTTTTTACACACCAAACTCGCTCATCCATGTCTTTATGGACCTTGCTTTGTGCACTGGTGCGCAGTCATGTTGGAACAGGAAGGGGCCAAACTCCCCAAACTTTTCCCACAAAAAAATAAACTCTCTCCTACCATGCTTACAGTGCTTTCCCAGGATGCTCTGCATGTCCATGGCTTAACGAATCAGTAATGTAATGTCCACTGTCCCAGTGCCAGAAATGCCTGATGAACCTGGCTCCACTGTGTTGCCGGCAGTTTCTAACACTACCAGGTCACCACGCTGCTCTGCTGGCAAGTCTTCGTGGCTGCTATCATCCTGCCAGCCCTCATCCAGGACTCCTCACTGCTTCCTCTTCCATCAGGGTTCATCATGGTTCGTCACTATCCTCCAATGGGCCCTGGTCCCAGTCCTCATCTTGCTGCAGTAGTCTTCGTCACCCCTCCTCCCTGTGTGGCACCACCCTCTGCAATCTTCAGCTGGGCTACTTCCTCACTGATGGTGTTTGAGTTCATATTGTCGCCATTTCCCTCCAAACAGCTAGACAATGATCCCACTTCTGATGCCATATGACAATGATGTGACATCTAGCAAAGAAGCAGATGCAAGAACCATTTTTTTTCAAGACAAGCTCTTTCATTTAACCAATTTCATTTAAGCAATGAAGCACTGCTACCCAGCACTAGCTGAAACAGCCATGAAGCAGACAGATCACTAACAGCCTCACATTTCCAGTACACAGTAGACACTAACACTGCCAACAACCAGTCACAACCATTTACAAATTAAAGTCTCTCCCACAGTGCTTGCAGCCCTTTCCACGGGGCTCAATAGCGGAACTCCATAATAAATTCAAAATGTTTGTTTCGGAAACAAACTTTACATAGGCATCAAATTCACTGTTTCAGTTTGTCTTGTAAAAGTAAATTTACATTTAAGCATAAGTCTTAAGATCAAAATCTGTGTTTGACTGGCTATGTTAAAAACTACCTCTTTGTATTTCCTCTCTCAAAACTTTAGTTTCCTCTGTTATCAGTCTGTGCTGAGTGCACAGCACATAACAGAAAGTCTCACTGCACATAGAGAAACTCTGAAACTCTGAGTCATGTGAATTCCTGCATTCTGTGCCGATGATGAAATAACTCAGTGAGTCAGACTTACTCACTGAATTCAATCAGTTAATGTGCCAATCTGAGACCTGGTTAACTCTAAGAAGATAATAATAATTTCTAAAGGAAATTTGATCTTTCACAGGGTGTAGTTTTCTTAGCTGTTGGATTCATTTGACAAGAGTAACATGGGTATAACATACATACATACATACATCATCTAAACCGCTTATCCTTCTGGGTCGCGGTGCGGTGCTGGAGCCTATCCCAGCTGTCATTGGGCGGAAGGCAGGATACACCCTGGACAGGTCGCCAGTCCATCGCAGGGTGGGTAAAACATGCACATTTTAATTATAATTTTAATAATAACAAAAAATGATAAAGCAATTGGTAAAAAAGCCCAGAGTAATGCAGGATGTATATAGAAAAAGAAAAACACCAAAGGAACAAGATAATCTGAGAAATATAACACACGTACCTAAAGGTAAAGTCAAACAGGGCGGTAGTATTAAAGGATCTGAATAAATCCAAGAGTAGTACTAGTTAGCACACAATGGAACATGAAATACAATAGAAACAACCTTATCTACAGTATTTCAGACAAATCAACATTGGTGAGAAAAGCAGAGAAAAGCTTTATAATCATGTTCATAACAGACTGTGGAAGTAAACCCAGTGCACACTTTAAGTCCAGAAGTTGAAATGCATAATCTCATCTTCTACAGAGTAAGAATCAGACTGAATTCAAAATGGGATCAGTAGAAAGGCTGGAGCCAAAGTTCCAACTCAGAAGTTGGTGACCGAAATTAGACCCAGTCCCTGTCACATATGGTCCTCAAGGCATATTGGTTCTCCTTTCAGATGGGAGGTGTTTGAGTGCATTGGTCAGATCCTTCCTGGGCATTGGCATGCTGTTACATGACAGCTTGACACAGTTCATACAATAGCTTGATCTAAAGATATTTAATAAATATTTATAATTAAGTATTTACTACAACCTCTACTTGTCACCTTCCTCATTTGTTCATTTGTTCGTCATGTATTGGCTGAACAACAGTGTGTACAATCAAGAGGGCACCGTTAGAGCCTGAAGCAAAAGGGGCAGGGGCTTAAACTCCCATAGAGGAGTCTGTGCATTTGCCTGTTTACTTCCATCCACTAACAAAATCAACAAGTTGTATCCAGATGTGTATTCTCATTATGAGATCGACTCTGTTTCTGCTAGACTAAACCTATATTCTAATGGCTATTAGAGAACAAGAACTTAAAAAGTTTAGTACAATTGTCTGTTCTTCATAAGGTTCTTTGTACTGACAAAACAATGCAGTCTCAGGTCTGCTGGGTGCATGTTTATGTTAGAGACTGTGACCAGCACGTGATGAATTGCATTGCTTTTCCAGCCTCAATGCTACAGTGCAGACCTCTAGAGTTAGTGTTTATTAAATTCTATCAACATTTACATTGATTTTAGATTTTTTCTACTACACACCAATGTGGGACCTCTCTAGAACATGGGGTTGCACTAGCTCATAAGTTGCTGGAGATGCAGGTACTGGTGTACAGCAAGAGACATCATAGTTAGATCACAAAGACCTGTGCTGCAGTTGTGTTGACAAATTTGACCAATAAGGACCCAAACAGGTTACCCTGCAGAATCAGATACTGTCTGTGTGTTCTATACAGTGTTGTCCTCTCCTTATTATCCTTAGAGTGTGCATGTGGTTTTCAGATGCTGTAAGACAAAGAACAGGACAGAATTATCTGACTGCCTATAAATAAGGCTAATTTAGTGATTTTCTGTATGTGTGTTTATACCAGTAAGCAAGAAACTTACTCTAGTTTTGCCAGTTTATAGTGTGGATTCTCCACTAGAACAGAGAGCAGCTTCACTCCTGACTCTCCTGGTTTATTCAGGCTCAGATTCAGCTCTCTTAGTTGCGATGAAGAATTTGATTTCAGAGCATGAAACAGATCAGCACAGCCTTCCTCTGTAATGCTGCAATATTTCAGCCTGCAGAGAGGAGAAAAAAAAAAGAAAAAATGCTCACACATACAGCTCTACAAACATACATTCAGAACGCAAAATAAAGTAAGGAATATTCAAACTGTTCACGTGTCATATATAATGACTCATACACAAATATGCAAGAATAATGATATATTAAAGCACCCTAAATAAGGTTTTACAAACAAAAATAGCTTCACTGGGCAAAAATAAGGAATGTATTAGAATGAGTGAGAAAAGTGGGATTTGGCTGTGTGTCTGACCAACATATTCACAGACAAAAAGAATGTGAGAAGTTGTTCATGTGTTTGTGTAAACATAACAATGTATCTTCATTACTTTCTATAACTTTCTTTAGTAGAAATAACACGTATACTTTAAAAAGAAAAGATCTGTGATGTGCCGTCACAGTGAGAGAGTGAATTATCTCACCTCAGTGTCTTCAGTTTACAGTGTGGATTCTCCAGTCCAGCACAGATCAGCTTCACTCCTGAATCCTGCAGTTTATTGCTACTCAGGTTCAACTCACTCAGAATTGAGGAGGCTGAGCTGAGAACTGAGGCCAGAATTGCACAGCATTTTTCTGTGAGATTACAACCACACATACTGGAAGAGAAATGATGACAGATCACTGCCAAATCCCAAACAAACATGCACACATTAATTAAACTAGAAAAAACTTTTTTCCAGAAACATATGCAAATGTATGGAATCAAAATGTAAGATTTATAATTAAAAAACAAAAAACAAACAAAAAAAAAAAAAACTATGACCCACCAAGGTCTAAGCTGATCAGTGGATAGCTATGGGGTAACATGCTTTTCTAGTAATATTAAAGGTTTGGTTTTAAAGCAACATTATGTAACACCTTTGCCTTATAAAAGCAGCTTCATAATCCTTTTCATGGCATTCTGTCTTAAAACATATTAATAGGTAGAATAGCATCTCTGTCACTACCACTCCAGGCTCAGAATGCCTCTTATGGCACTATAAAAGTGAATGAGAGGGCACCAACACCTTTTGCACTGTGTAACACTTTAACACTTTACAGCACCACATCACACAAAGCCCTATGGTTCTTCAGCTAGCTATTAGATGTAGCTTGGTATTCCCAGTACAGACATAGCAGAGATGGCCAAAAGAATGAAAGAAATCTTGTCAGTGGCAGCTAGGAAAAGAAAAAGAGAGAGCGACTGAGCAGGAGACCAGACAAGGGTAAATCTTGGACTGGCTTTTACTCGTTTGCAACAGCAGAGTGTATATAAAAGCAGAGTGTATGTCCCTGATAAATGTTAATTATGAAAGATTGCAATGAGGCTGTAACTTCGTTAGTGTCATCCCTGTTTTACAGAGTTTTGTAGTGTTTCTGGATGCCAAAAGTCATTTAACCTAAGTCCCAGTTCAGGCTAGCATGCAAAGAAATGAATTCATCTCACACCAGAAAGTTTGGTCAGTGTTTTTTGTCAATCTCATGCCAAATATTCATCGAAATATTGCAACCTCCTGTAATTCTTTTAAGTCAACAGTTGAGCCCAAGAGCAAAACATAACAATTCTCACACAATGCTTCTTTAAGTTAAAATATGTGCTGAGGGTTTAGAAGGTTTATTGAAAAACTATTTTCTAGGGTAAACTGTTTTATCTAAAGTAAAGAATATGTTAACAAAAGTTAGAATAGATGCAAGAATTAGGGTAAAATTTCAGCATGGGGGCATTATAATGCCCTTGTAAAGTGATTATTACACCTTAACCAGTCAATAGTTCTTAAATATCTGTTCATTACTGCATTATTAATCATTTTCCATGAAGGCCTCCTTTATTTATTACCATTTTTTTACTATTTATTACCAAGATGCTTAAAAACAAGCAGCCAGTTATTTAGTAGTTAATGGCTTGGTAAGTTAGTTACCAACTATTGGCTTGATAAGGCTTAATAAGAGCATAATAATGGATGCCTAATATGTGCAAGGGATTATGATGTGCAATCAACTATTAGTTATATAAACACTTCACAAGGCTTTTTTATTTTATTTTTATTACAGCCATTATACATGACTGTAGATGCAACTTTGTTACCTTACTCTGCTAACTTAGCAAGCTGAAGGCTACACAGCTAGAAGCAACAAAAAATGCAAAAAAAGACAATATACCACATTTTTAAACCAGAAAATATTGAAAAACCAAACAGTTATTCCCAATATATATATATATATATATATATATATATATATATATATATATATATATATATGTTCACACTTGCAAAGTTTACATGGCTAGCTAGTTAGGTCAAGTACACATCTGTGAGAAAGTGATGATCTCACCTCAGTATCGCCAGCTTACAGTGTGGATTTTCCAGTCCAACAGAGAGCAGCTGCACTCCTGAATCCTGCAGTTTATTGTTACTCAGGTCCAGTTCTCTCAGACATAAAGAGTTCATGCTGAGAACTGAAGCCAGAATTGCACAGCTTTCCCCAGTGAGACTACACCAACGCAACCTGAAAGAGAAATAAAGACATATCACCTATACTGGAATCACATGCATGCTCCAGAATGCTTAAGAAATGGCAGCCCCATTAAATAATTACAGGACTTCTGCACAGTACTTTACATTAAGCAGAGATCTTATACATTATAACTGGTAATTAATGCTTGTTTAGTTCCTAAATTTGCTTATTTACTAAGGAGAAGCTTATCTATGTCATAATGTTTTCCCCACAAGCAAAAAACAGCTTAAAATAAAAAAAAAATTATAAATGGCTAGTAATGGCTAGTGTGGAGTAAGTTGGTAACTCACAGTAGCTTCTCCACTTTGCAATGTGGATCCTCCAGGTGACTAGACAGTAGCTTTATTCCAGAGTCTCTTACTTTTTTAAAATTTAAATTTAGCTCTCTTGAGTTTGAAGGGACACAAAACCTATGAGAGAATTTACGGATTAAAAAAATCATGTATGTGAGTCGTTCATGTATGCTTGCTGATAAATAGTCAGTAACTCACCGTTTCTTCAGTTTGCAGTTCAGATCCTCCAGTAGATCAGGGCTCATCTTCACTCCTATTTCTTCTGTTTTTTTGTAGTAGTGATTTAGGTCTCTCAGTTGTTTCAGAGATGAGGCCTGAGATTCACAGTCTTTTTCTCTAATGCAGAGATTTACTGATTTAAACACATACCACAATAATAACACATAGTATTTTATTATTATTCTTTTTTCAGGCATAATGTTAGGTAACACAGCTAATATTAATACAGGATCCAGTGAGAGTTAACTTAACTAGAGATCATGTAATGTAATATACAGACAGGAATTGTTTGGCTAAGGCTACTGTTCCTCTCTTTCCACAAGTATGTAAGTGTGCTTGCTCGAAACTCTATATTATTCATTCTTATTATACATGTAATTTATATATCTTGGCTGTCCAGACATAACACTTAGAACTAAGTGAATTGTATATTTCATTTTTTTATTAAATAAAAAATCAGTACATGCTACACAAACACTTTCCAGCACATCTGTAGGCTTGAACCAATTGCCCAGTCTGCCCCAGTCTGCTTACCATTTTCACAGCATGTACAACACAGGACTAACTCAGTAATGCTTGTAGAATTTTATAGTTACAAACACTGGCACTCTGCTGCCCACTTTGCTCCTGCTCCACACCATTCACTTACTCTGTTTACCACATAACTTAGCTAATATTGTCTGTAAGCTACGGGTTATGCATGGGCAGATATATGGATAATATGACTCCCCCCACCCTATTAACCATAGCAGAAGGCAAGGGTGCATCAAGACTGAAAACAAAGAGCAACACGCACACAATATTAAATATTATAATATTGGCAAATCTAGTAACACAAATACATTTGTAGGGTTTTGTAACAGAATGCATTATATCAGCTGTTTCCTTCTTTTCATACATTTGTTTTTTTCAAAATGGTTACAAATGAATTTACAGCATTTTGAAATGAAACTCTTAAAAAACAGAGGTTTATTCAATGCATGTAAGAGTATGTGTGTATACTGTAGGGGTGTGGGGAAAAAATTGATTCTTAGATGCATCGTGATGTGGATGTGAATGATTCTGAATCGATTCATAAATGTCAAAAATCGACGTAATGTTGACTGAATGCAAAGGGCAGAACTTGGGTAAATGCAGTGCCCGGACAGTCTGTGGTGGCACATAACAAAAACACTGCTGGATGAGCGAGAAATCCGACCGCCAGCCTCTGCATTAAAAGCCAGGTCAGGTCAGGAGTCACAACCCAAATGCTAAGAAGAGCCATTTTGACCTTTCAATAAAAATCAAACCACCTTGGGAGCCACAACATTTGATGTCTAGTATGTGTCAGTGTGTGATAATGTCCTAGTGTAGGCTAAACAATATAAACGAAAACGCAGATCTACTTCGCTCTGCTTTAAGCTTTAACTACAGCCGCTTGCTTTCCTCCTCTGACAGAAAACGTTTCCTCAAAAGTAGAACAGTTTCTTGTAAAATGTCTCTCAACATCTGACTGTTTTACAAAGCTAAAGTTGTTTCTCGTTCGCCAGCTTCTTGTTCTAATTTTCCCGTTCCACCTTAAATTTTGACTGAGGCACCAGAATGTAAATGTGGCACCATTTAAGGTGGAATGGGAAAATTTGGAAGAGAAGCCAACATCTTCCCAACTGTTTAGTGTTTGACAGTCTCTCATTGCAGATTTAACATACCAGGAAATCAACTGCACTGCTTATGAATGGGAATAAGTCCATTCATCTCCAAATGTTCTTAAAATCTTAAGTCTTAAATCTCTGTCTGTCTTTTCGTTCACTACTTGCGAGGCAAAACTTTGTTGCTAAGTGACCTGCAGTTGGCACGCCAGTTTTCAGTCATTGCGAACCAGGGCTTTTGTGCTATGTTGCAGACTTTGGAGCCGAGATTCAGCGTCCAGTCTCAAAGATATTTTACTGGCACAGCAAAATACATTGGAAGTAAATGCATTATGGACAAATATTTTACTTTAAAACTCCTCTTTTACTTTAAAAGTCCTCAGACAGTAAGAAAATAGAAATCCTGTATAGAACAAAAAAAAAAAATGTTTTATAATCGCATCGCAGCCCTCTGAATCATAATTGAATCGAATCGTGAGGTGCCTAGAGATTCCCACCCCTAGTATACTGTATATTTTTGTCACTCACTTAAGCAGATAGACAATGTATACCAGATTTTTTATAAGTCAGTAACTCACATTAGTTTCTCCAGGTAACAGTGTGGGTCCTTAAGTAGTTCAGAGAGCAGCATCATTCCTGACTCTTCTATTTCATTGTGGTTCAGATCCAGCTGTCTCAGGTGTGGGGGATTTGATTTCAGAGCTTTAAGCAGAGAATAGCAGCCTTTCTCTGTAATATTACAGTTAACTAACCTGCAGAGAGAAGAAACACTGCTTACACTTATAGCTCAACACACATACACACACAGAGTAATACACAATTACAATTACTCAATATATACCAGTTCCATTATTATCATCTTTGTCTACCAAACACACTAAGTAGAAGAGTAACAATCACAAGTACTGATTGTGGAAGTACTTTCTCTTGGTGCAGATGTCAAACATTCTGGTAACAAAAATACAGAAACAAAATGCAAAAATACAAAATATATAATACAAAAATAATCTACAAATAAAATAAAATATGTGGAATGTACATTAGCATTAGTACTGTAGTTGTGTGTAATCATAAAGTTTATGTTCAGCTAGAAATTTGGTGTTTACACATGATCTAGGATTTAGGAGCATTATAGCACCTTCCCGAAAGGCACTAGCATCAACTGTCCAAAAATCCAATTTCAGAAGTGCTGATGCCTGGGAGGAAATTTTGTTGAGTATATATTTTGTTACTTTTGTAAAGCATTTCTGGATTTGAGAAAAGTGCTATAAAAGTTATTATTATTATTATTATTATTATTATTATTAGTAGTAGTAGTAGTAGTAGTAGTAGTAGTAGTAGTATATGCACAATTTTTCTTTATTTTGTAACTTTAACATAATGGATACAATAAAACAAAAAAATAAAGTGACATAACTTTTTCAAAGGCCACATTTTATGTTTAATTTTGTTTCTCAATATGTTAAATTCAGCAAATAAACAATAATTTTAATTTAAAAACAATTATTGCTCTGCTTATTATTTGGGCAAATGCTGGTTCCAGAACCAACAGGTTTGAGGAGAGAGCACACTCTCATTTTCTGTTACGGCCTGACCCTAGACTGGGTTATTACAAAATGAAGTATCGATGATTATTATGTTTGTTTCATGTATATCAGTACCTGAAACACACAAACACAAATAAAAATGCATGCACATATGTGTGTCTGTGTGTCATGCACATGCGTGGCATACATGTGAGATCTCACCTCAGTATCTCCAGTTTACACTGTGGATTCTCCAGTCCAGTAGAGAGCAGCTCCACTCCTGAATCCTGCAGTTTATTGTTACTCAGGTCCAGTTCTCTCAGAGTTGAGGAGTTTGAGTTGAGTGCTGATGCCAGAGCTGCACAGCTTTTCTGAGTGAGATTACAGCCATTGAGCCTGGGATAGAAATCTTAATAATTCAGGTGACTGCTCCTCACACAAACACACAGACAAAAGAAAAACTTTAGAAAATATTACATGGATTAGTAGTAATTGAAGTCATTTTTAAGTAATTTTGAAGTAATTTTGAAGTAATTTGTCTTCAACTTTGATTTGGACTGAAAGTAGGTGTGGTTTACCTCCAGTTAAACAAATTCATTTGTTTGCTGAGATCCCATGTACCAGCTCACATGCTACCTACACACAGTTTGTGAACTGCTTATTGGTGCAATGGCTGACCTTCTATTAAATATTATTCTACCAAATTTAGGTTATGAACACTATGCATGGTTATGAACATTGTGCATGGTTATGAACACTATGTATGGTTATACTGTGCATACCACAAACACAAGGCAACAAATATTTCCAGTGTAAATATTTTGTACAATTTTACATTTTATTTTACAGTTGTGTTTTCATCATATTACACAGAACTTACCAGTAAACATACCAATAAATATGGAATGAATTACTGTACTGTGTTGTCACCTGTACCTGTATTCTGCTGTTCTATATTGCATAAGCATGTACTTCCTGAAGGACTGCCATTGGAAGTACTTGCCATTACAATGGAATTTTTCAGCATTAATAGCTGAAATATACCTCGTGTTTCTCACATAAGTTGTGGAAGTTACATCTTAAATGTGCAAATTACGCACCAAGTATTTATTACTGGTAAATCCTGCATATGCACTTGTAAAGTATGTACCAGAAAATTACATGTAAGTACTACATATTTACCTTTTAAATACTAGGTACAGTATCTCACAAAAGTGAGTACACCCCTCACATTTCTGCAAATATTATATATTTTCATGGGACAACACTATAGAAATGAAACTTGGATATAATGTAAAGTAGTCAGTGTACAGCTTGCATAGCAGTATAGATTTACTGTCCTCTGAAAAACACTCGACACACAGCCAAGCTGTACACTAACTACTTTACATTATATCCAAGTTTCATTTCTATAGTGTTGTCCCATGAAAAGATATAATAAAATATTTGCAGAAATGTGAGGGGTGTACTCACTTTTGTGAGATACTGTACTTATCATACTATACAATAAAGTGCTACCACTAATTATCTGTTCATTTTACCCCTACTTACTCATGTATAACTTACATGACAGTGTGTGTATATATATATGCCGTTTCCCACTTGTCATTTTGTGATGATTTAACATGGCAGAGGTCATAACACTTTATTATTACGAACATTATGTAATGTGTAATGTGTTATGCAATGTAAATATGTAAAATAGTGAAATCAATCACTGACATCTACACTTTGCAAGTGTAGTATAACAGAAGAGCATAATTATTATGAGAAATATAAATATGTTTCAGAATTATGCTGTTCTAACATACTACACTTGCAAAGTATGCACTATGCAAAGTATTACTTGAAATACTATATAATTTCCTATTTGGTTCTGAATGATTACTGCATGCTTTGATATGTATTGCTGTTCAAAATGATAAACTCTTAATTATGTTTAAGCAACCTTGTTAATTTCTGCCATTATTGCTGCTAGTGGCCTGTTAGCTTGCTTGTATGTTTGCTAATAAACTTTCAAGCCTGATATTTCTTTTTCATCAATTCAACTCAATTTTCATTATAATTTTATATTGACAGAAACCACTCCCTTTGTTATTTCGTTTTGGAGTATGAGCAAGACAATCACTAAAATGTAAACAAATATGCATGTTGCTGTCTAATGGAACACTTTAACCAACCAGCTATCTAAAATCAGGTTTACTTAAAGCATTTTTGGATTTTGGCATCTACCTAAGTTTAAACTAATTGTTCAATCAGCCAAATTTGATTTCACATAAAAGAGGGCAAGGAAACATAGAAGACAACAACCAAACAAAAATGTCTTTGGACACCTTGATCTACAATGTGATTTTAGCCAAAAAATGGTAAGTCAGTAACTCACAGAAGTTTCTGCAGTTTGCAATATGGATGCCCCAGAAAATGAAAGAGTTCCTTCACTCCTGAATCTCCTGGTTTATTGTAGTTCAGATTCAGTTCTCTCAGGTGTGATAAAGGGTTTGATTTCAAAGCTGTAGTGAGAGCAACACAGCCTTCCTCTGTGATACAACAAATGTCCAGCCTGCAGAGAGAAAAAGGGAGAAGCTTCTCATAATTACAACTCAAGGTGATTTAATCGGCTGCTTTTGATGTCTGCATTTGATGGCTGCTTTTGACAAACAGGGCAACTGTGTTTGTTCAATGAGTATGCCAGGTGGTCATTGTTCCTGTGGGCTGGTTTAGGAGTGTTGAGGACTCTGAACATATGCAGATTAATGTCAGAAATAGGCTACATTAAAAAGATAACATGGACAGCCATATGAACAATAGTCTCTGGGCAACAAATTGGATTTGGCCACTTTTACCTACAGTGTGAATGTAACCTAAGAGTCATTAAGTCTGCAACTCACTGTAGTTTTTCCAGTCTGCAGTGTGGATCCTTCAGTAGACAACAAAGCTCCTTCACTCCTGAATCTCCTGGTTTATTGTAGTTCAAATTCAACTCTTTTAGGTGGGAGGGGTTTGATTTCAAAGCTTTAGCCAGAGCAACACAGCCTTCCGCTGTAATACTGCAAACTTCTAGCCTGAAGTGAAAAAGAGAAATAATAAATAATAATCATCATAATCATCATTATAATCATCATTATAATCATCATCATCATCATCATCATCATCATCTCTTCTACTCACACACAAACACCACACCATCTTTGGTTAAATGATGATCTCACCCCAGCATCTCCAGTTTACAGTGTGGATTCTTCAGAGCATCAGAGAGCAGTTTTATCCCTGAATCCTGCAGTTCATTGTTACTCAGGTCCAACTCAATCAGATTTAAGACATTTGATCTGAGAGCTGAGGCCAGAGGTGTGCAGTTTTTCCCTGTAAGATTACAGTAACATAGCCTGGTGGGAAAATAGTGAAATATCAATCACTGCCATCTATTTAAAACACATATGCAAACATGCATACACACACATTGTTAAGAATTGTGTTACAGCTCAAAATAGAACTTTTCCCCTGAACTTTTTGGTCAAGGATTTTATGTTCTTAGGCAACATTTTCTTCAATTAAATGTTAGATTTTTCATTTATTTTCAGCACAAGATTTAGTTAACCAGATAATCACAATTACACTTTTCATTATCTCGTTTTTTTTTAAATGATTTTTACATAGGCTGGCAATACTTAGCTAAATGTGTGTAGGTAAAGAGACAGTAACTCACTCTAGTTTCTCTACTTTACAGTGTGGATCTTTTAGTAGATCAGAGAGCTCCTTTGCTGCTGATTCTCCTACTTCATTGTCACTCAGGTTCAGCTCTCTCAGATGTGAAGGGTTTGATTTCAGAGCTTTAAGCAAAACTACAGAACCTTCCTCTGTAATATTGCAGTCAGACAGCCTAGAGAGAGAAAACATCTCATACTTTCAGCTCAGCACACATACAAGGCAAAACATGAGGAATACACAACTACATAAACAATACACAGTATACAAGTTCCTTTCTGTCCATCCTACACAAATGATTGTGAACAACACCAGCATACATTTGCAGATTTCAGCAGATTCCATCTGCTAGGCAGTTGTATGCTTGCTCTGTGTCTTTGTGTGTATTTATTAAAGAGAGGAAGAATAAAAATATTTAATTTGTGAATGTAGTTAATGTCATTTCATTTTTGATGTACTGCTATTATTTTGTTTTGCTACTACAGTATAGTTTTTCCCTTTGAATATGCTTATGAGCATACATATGTGTGAGAGATGGAAAAAATTATAAATGAATTGTTTTAGTCATAATAGAGTAAGTAGGAATCTAACTTCATCCTCTGTATAACTTTCACCCTTTCATTTATATACAGCTACTGAATAAAATTAAACCTGTTCTGTTTCACTGATGTCAAAGTACAATTATTCTTCTGTTATACTCAAACACTTACATGCATACTAGCTTTCATACAAATATTGTCAATGTTAAGAAATAATAACAAGAAATATGTATTGACAGATAATAATAATAAATATTATTAAAGAGAATAAAATGCTGGTTACTAACATATAGAGATGCACCAATAAATTATTCAGTATTGCATACATTGAGTAGTACTGAATAACTCATTCCGTACAATTTTCTTAAGAATGGAAGATGGCCATGTTAGGTATAGCTGTGAATTTTACCAGAAACCACAAAATGGCTCAGAATTGGAAAGGGTTGTAACTGGCAATAACACTAAAAGATAACAGCAGGACCAGCATTTGAAGTTTTACATTTATTCTTTAAGTTGAACCTTTTTGCATGTGTGTCTTTAAATATACATTTAAAACATTTGAAGTAAAATTCATTATTATAAAGGTCTATACAAACAACTAACAAATGGAAATTTTATAATTTTACAAGACAGGAGATGAAAAGCTTTTTTCTTGTGCCAAAAAGAAAAACGTATATACACAGCTCCCCAATCTTAATGTCATTTAATGGCTTTTGGTAGAAAATAAAAGCCTAAAGCAAGTAACTGCCTACTTCCATAAAATTCCATAAAATTGTCTTGCTTGCCATAGTTACACTGCTACCAATCATTGTGCACTTAGATACCTACACAGTCTTGATCAGGGATATCAATTCAGTTTTTTGCTATATTATTACTCCAGTAGCTCAGTAACTCACTGTAGTTTTTCCAGTTTACAGTGTGGATCCTCCAGTAGAGCAGCGAGCTCCTTCACTCCCAAGTATCCTGGATAATTGTAGTTCAGCTCCAACTCCCTCAGGTGTGAGGGGTTTGATTTCAGAGCTTTAGCCAGAGCAGCAAAACCTTCTTCTCTAATCCAGCAGCGCTGCAGCCTGCAAAGAGAAAAAAAAAACGCCTCAGAATAAAAACTTACAACTAAATGTACATAGAAAACACCTACAGACATACATACAAAATACAGAAGGCAAAATAAGAATAACTACATCTATACAGACATCATGTTTCTCTTCTCTCTTATGGTTGGACTAGGTGGGACACATCAGACTCATTGGCTCACCTGACTGGTTTCATTTACCTCCACATAAGAATAAATAAGTCAATAATATAAATGAAGCAGGCAAAAACTTTGTTTGAATTTAATGATATTAGTAGATCCAGTAGCCTATAAGCCTATATGTTACTTTAAGATTCTGTATTGCCCTGCACATAGGATTCATAGCATAGCACAAAGTTTCTCAAACTGGGTCCTGGAGGCCCACTGCCCTGCACATTTTAATGTCAGGACATTGGGCCTCCAGGACCTGGTTTGAGAAAAGCTGGCATACATATATATTCATGCACTATTGAGTTAAATCCATTGCAAAATTAATCAAAATTAATTGTACTTACATTAATTGTGCCTTTCACTTAAGAATACTGAAGATTGGGCTTTTATTTGTTTGTGGATTTTTGTATACAAACACCGTCCAACGCTTATAAGCCAATAGAATTACTTAACTCAAATTATTGCCAGCAGATGAGCACATATTTAATACCTGCTGCAGAGTTAGTCATATCAATAAGTAATTATTAGTATACATAAAATGTTAGCTGTTCCTAAATAAGTAATAAATTAATAAACAAGTTAATGATAAATTATATAAACCATTATTTGTGTTGACATCAATATTTTTGTTGACATCACTTTCTTCTAGTTTGACCTTTCAAATCATCTGTGATGATGTGTTAAGGCTTAGGCTTAGCTGCTCACACACTGTAACTTGCTATGATGATTGCATGAATTCCATATTTTTCCTTACTAAGCATGCTTAACTGAACTCTGAATGTGTTCCACAGTGGAAAAATCAATAGACTAACCTCAATGTCTCGAGTTTACAGTGTGGATTCCCCAGTCCAGCAGAGAGCAGCTCCACTCCTGAATCCTTCAATTTATTGTTACTGAGATTCAGTTTTCTCAGACCTGAGGAGTTTGAGCTGAGAGCTTCAGCCAGAGCTGAACAGCTTTTCTCTGTGAGATTACACTCACACAACCTAGTGAAGAAATTATGCAGAACAGATACATGACCAGGAATTATCAGAAGAAATACAAGGAAACAAAGAGGGGGACTAAGTAAGTTAATCCAAGATAAAATTAGCAACTGATAAATGAGATTTACAATGCCACATAGAGAACAGAGGGAAATACATACACAGAACACTGATGAGACACAGCTAGGGGAAATTATGAGAAGGAAGAGATATAAACTACACCCAAGCTTCACAGAGCTAAAGTAAAGAAGACTATGTTCTATGGCGGGTTCATCACTGAGGGAACCACTGAAATTGCAACTGGTACTGAATAAAATATCTAAACACATTTTAGTGAATAATTGATAAAATTTAAATCCATAATGTATAAGTTATTAAGAATATAAAAAGTGATCAAGTGATGCTGTAACAATTAATCTTAAGACCTGCTTCTATGTAATTAATTAACTATTATGCAAGCAATTAATAATGCCTTGATCAATAAAATCATATTGCAGCATCCTGCTACTGGCTGGAACTGGCTCAGAGAGACTCTGGAGGCCACACACAAAGGCTCACAGTATGCGCACACCATCCAACAAAGGGACCTGTTGTGTTGATTTGCTTGTATTATTCTGTGTTGGGGTATGTGGGGTTTTTTGTGTGGGTCACTGTCGGGTGAAGTGTGTGGCTAATGGTGACTTCCCATCAGTTTCTGGTATGTGTAATAAAGAGCACTTTTCACAGCAGAAGCATGACCTTCCCTGTGTTTTGTCCTCTATCTAAACTACAGTATGATTTAGTAGTAAGCTTTGGAATGAGGTGTTATGTTTTCATAAGACATGTTAACACACACACACACACACATATATATATATATATATATATATATATATATCTTATATAAATTAGTTATTAGCTGTTTGTTGACTTGTGAGTTAAATATATTGTAATAAATAAGAATTATTTAAATTCACAATAGGCCTCATTCACCAATATCATCAATGTCTGGATCTTTGTGAAAACTGGGTTTTAAGAAGAAATTTCTTCTGAAGAATGTTTGTGAATGAGGCCCAATGACAATAAATAATAGTCAACACCCTTGTAACCGCCTGGGGTGCCATCACAAACAGCTAACAGCACCCTAGCAACCACCTTGAAGACCATAGCAACCCCCTATCAACAACCTAGCAACTATCTGTAACACCATAACAACCATCTAGCAACACCTAAGCAACTATCTGGGGTACTATAGCAACCAGTTAGCAACACCCAAGCAACCACTTTGGACACCATAGTAACCCCATATCAAAACCTTAGAAACCACATAATATACCAAACTAACACCCTGGCAAATATCTGGAAATCACTTAAGCTGCACAATAACTGTACATTTTCTTCAGGAAATCCACTCTTCTAGTTAACTAATGTAGTGCCTTACTCTGATTTTTTTATTAAAATAGCAAACAGTGCCACAACTCATTTAAACATGAAAGTACTTACATGACTTTTCTGGATGCTTTGACCACTGGCAGCAGTCTCAGAAGACATTCATCTGATTTGTCATATTTATTCAAATCAAATTCATCCAGCTCTTGTTCTGAGTTCAATAGCACAAACACCAGAGCTGACCACTGAGCAGGAGAGAGATTAGCTCCACTTAGACGACTATTGCCTCTTCTGTTCAGGTACATTTGTACTTCCTGCACAAGAGAATGATCATTCAGTTCATTCAGACAGTGGAACAGGTTGATGGATTTCTCTGGAGAGGCATTCTCCCTGATTTTTTCCTTGATGTACTTCACTGTTTCGTCTTTGCTGTGAGAGTCACATGCTGTCTGTGGCAGTAGGCCTCGTAAGAGAGTCTGATTGGACTCCAATGAGAGGCCCAGGAGGAAGCGGAGGAAAAGGTCCAGGTGTCCATTCTCACACTTTAAAGCCTTGTCCACTGCACAGTTGAGGAAGCCTGATATTTGTGACCTTCTAACCAATTGTCCAAAACCAAAATATCCAGTGGCTTGCTCCAGGAGCACATTTCTGTTGTCAGAGATGAAGGAAAGAAATGCAAATAAAGCAGCCAGAAATTCCTGAACACTCAGATGCACAAAGCTGAACACCTTCTCCAGGTGGAGCACAAACTCCTCTCTGAAGATCTGGGTGCACACTCCTGAGTACACTGATGCTTCATTGACATCAATGCCACATTCTCTCAAGTCATCCTCATAGAAGATTAGGTTTCCTCTTTCCAGCTGTTGGAAAGCCAATTTTCCTAATGCCAAAATATTCTCTCTAGTTAGATCAGTGTCGCATCTTTTATGGTACTTTTTGGCTTTGTGTTTTATCTGAAAATTTAGAAAACATGTGAACATTTGAGTCAGAGTCTTGGGGATGTTTTTGTTTTCATTCAACATCCTTTCTAGAACAGTGGCTGAAATCCAACAGAAGACCGGTATGTGGCACATGATGTAGAGGCTTCTTGTTGACTTTACGTGTGTAATGATTTTTTCAGCAAGACTCTGATCACTGATCCTTTTCCTGAAGTATTCCTCTTTCTGTGGGTCACTGAATCCTCGTACCTCAGTTACCTGGTCAACCCACTCAGGAGGGATCTGATTGGCTGCTGCTGGTCGAGATGTTATCCAGAGGAGAGCAGAAGGAAGCAGATTCTCATTGATGAGGTTTGTCAGCAGAACATCTACTGAGCTTGATTCTGTTACATCAGACAAAATTTCATTGTCTTGGAAATCTAGAGGAAGTTGACATTCATCCAGACCATCAAAGATTAACAGGATGTTGTAGGCATCACTGTTTACTAATGGAAATTCCTTGGTTGCTGGAAAGAAGCGATGAAGAAGTTGCAACAGACTAAGTTTTCTCTCCTTTATTAAATTCAGCTCCCTAAAAGGAAGTGGAAATATGAAACTGATATCCTGATTTGCTTTCCCTTCAGCCCAGTCCAGAATGAACTTCTGCACAGAGACTGTTTTTCCAATTCCAGCAACTCCTCTTGTCAGGACAGTTCTGATGGGTTTGTCTTGTCCTGGTAAAGGTTTGAATATGTCGTTGCATTTGATGGGTCTCTCTTGTGTTGTTTTTCTCCTGGATGTTGTTTCAATCTGTCTTACCTCATGTTCATTGTTGACCTCTCCACTCCCACCCTCTGTGATGTAGAGCTCCGTGTAGATCTCATTCAGAGATGTTGAGATTCCATGATATGAGAGTCTTTCTTTAAAACTGCTGTATTTCTTCTCCAGTATGGACTTGTGGTGTTGTTTGTATGCAGTGATTGATTCTAATAGGCAGACAACAAAGAAATATTTTAATGTTTGGAAGTTTTTGGTAATGGATTTCATGGTTATTTCCACAAAAAAATCAATAAACAGTGGGATTAACAAAAAAAATCACTAAACATATATGCAAACATATGATTTTTATATTATCAGTCGGTTCTTTGGTTGTTAGACATTATACATTATTATCCACAGCCTCCTTCTATACTGTAAATAATTAAAGGTCAGGCCAAGTTAAATCTAAGGCATTAAGACTTTTTAAAGGAACCAGATGCATTTCTTCTTTTAGAGCTCAATAAAGTTCTCCTAGCTAATATTTTAGTTCTGCATCTCAGGTCAATAGTACAATTTACATTTAGCCTTCTAAGAACAACACTGAATATGGTTGAATATGGTCCTCCATAGAAGGCTGCAATTGCTTAACTGCAGAATTTTAACTCAGTTTCCCACTTCTCTATTCACAGGCCCCAGGCTGCGGTAGGGGTGGAGTGCTTTCCTCCTCTGAGGCTTCTGTTTGCAGATAGCTTTGGTGTTAGGCACATGATCTACTGAAGATCAGGCAGTTACAATGTTGCACCACTCAGGAGTAAAAAACATACTTAAATCTTTTTGTTTTGCATGTGTGTAAAAGAAATGGGAATTTTCCTCATGCTTAGATAGAAAGTATTGTCTGTGTTTTTATAAAGAACAGTTACCTGTGCTGAAATAAATTTACCCAGAGAACAAAGTGTCAAGAAGTATTTAATAAATTGTGTTATTAAACATTTTGATGTGTCTTTAAAAGTTTTAGCAATTTCATAGCTCCAGAGTTTCAATTCTGTCTCACTGCGACCCAGTCATTCAGAGATTATGTGTTCAATTCCTTTCTTTCTTTTCCTACAGTCACTTGTGATAAGAAACCTGAGAGGAGGGAGTACTCTGATCTCACTCACACCCTTCCAAAGCCTGAAAGTATCACTTTTGTTGACATGACTGTTTTTTACACTGCATCTTGTACTGGCTTTCATTCATGCACTGTAAAACCTATTGAGTTCAGTAAACTCAAATGGTTTAAGGAACCAATTTCCTTAAACCATTTAAGGTTACTCATATCATTTGACCGTGAGTAATTCCCTGAACTGAGTATGAACAACACGTTTGTTTATTGTTGTATACACTTAAGTAAATCGAGTAAATCACTCCTTTGATCTTAAAATGATTGAGTACTTTGGACTTATATAATAGTGGTACTAACTCAATACAATTAAGTAATTCTAACTTATATTTACTGCCTTTACACAAGTCTAGCCACTCTAGTTCAGCTAACTCAGTTTCTTTCATTAACAGTTAAACTAGGTTTTAATTTTAACAAATTTATACAGAATGGCAGAACATTTTTGACAAGAAGGCCTTGAACAGTTTAACTTAATACTGCTCTAGATCATGTCGCCCAATACTGACAGTTCAGCCCAGAATGCAGAAGTGGTCTAAAGTGTTAAGAACCACACTCAGCAGGTGGGGTCATGGCAGCTCAGCTTACTCAGCACTGATCTATAGTCAGTACTGACTGAGATTAGAAGAGCTCCAAAAAATTTTGAAAATAAGTATGCACCCAAGGGAAGGTAGGCTGGGGAGAATAACTGCACAGAGAAGGTAGGTTAAACAAGGTGGAAAGACACACCCACAAACATGCCCCTTAGAGCCAATAGGATTAATGCAAGTTTTACTCAAGTTTGTATTGACCAAGCTTTCATCAAGTAAAGACCCCATTTGAATGTCCAAAGTTGTCTAAAGTTACATGAAAAGCATAAGAAGTCCAAATCATTTGAATGTTAACCCAACCCTGTCTGTACCTACCTGTAAAGTCAACTTAAATAAAAATAGTGAAAATAAAACACTTGAATAAAGTGTTTAACTCAAAATATGCTAACAAATGATTTTACTCAAAATGACTGAGTTACTATCTCAACAATTCATTTTTGAGTTGGTTTGAATTTGTCAGATTAAGTTATTCCAACTGTCTGTAGTATTCAAGTTGTGTGAACTTAGGCAAAATACTCTTCAGCCTGTAGGACTTATACAAATTAATTGATCTCAACGAACTTTACCTAAGTAACTAAGGATTATACAAGAAATAGAGTGTGTTAATAGATTTGCATTAATAAGTGTAACAGATGAGTAAAGTAAACCCTCAAAAATTAAGTTAGTGCAATTGCTACATTTTACAGTGTGTCATGTTTTAATTTCTTATGGCATGAGCTGGTGTGTGCAACATGGCACACTGCAGTCATAAAATAATGCAAAAAGTGAAACATAAAACCCCTGTTAACACTAGAGCAGTAACATATGTTCCATTTTCAAAACCTTGCAGTAAATAGTGCGTAAGCAATGATATCTACAAACAGACATTACCTTCAGTGAGAGCAGAGTTAACATCCTGAAGTGCGCTGCTGCTGAAAGTTGAAGCTTCCTGAGCTTGATAGGATATAAATAGAACATTATTCATGAAGTGTATTACATTGCTGTTAATCTAAGCTAAATGAAAATGTCTAAAAATCAAAAGTTAATCAAAAACAGAGATAAGCACTATACACCAAACATACAACCATACTTAATTTGACTCATGTCACCTGATTCTGAATGCTAATAGATAAAAGTATGTTTTAAGCAGACAAAGCCTTGGTACGGTGACTACATAGGCATGGTCACTCTTTAACTTTAGCCATGTATGAGGAACAGAATTAACTGCTGTGAAGACCACCTCATGGGTCTGGGAGCTGTATATACAAAATATACATTAGACACAAAATTTAAGAGCTTTAAAAAGTCTCAGACTGTGACTTACCCCCATGTATGTTAGTTATAATAGTCAGTGCGCCTTGAATAGTAGTTCCGTCAATGACAGGAGCACAGATGTTTCCTCCTGTCTGAGCTGTGATGATATTCTGGATTGAAGTTGAATGAGCTGGACTGAAACTTTCCATCTTCTGACTAAAACATCTAAGCTTTTCTTTGAATACTATTTATGATGTCCTGTTAACAAAATTAACGCTGCAGCAAACTTCAGTTCCACTTTGAACTAGTTTGTACATTATAAGGAGGAAGTGCTGGAGGGATTTTTAAAAGTTGCAGCATGTGGAATCATTCTGGTTTCTTTATGATAACACATCATCTCCAGTGGAAGGGAGGGGCTCTGGTGCGAGCATGAGAAAAAAAACTTTTTTGTGTTTCATATCTATGAGTAATGTCAAAACAAGCCACATTAATTAAGAACAAATTCAAATTGTGTCTGTTTTTGGTACTTACACAAAAACAGAATGAAATCATTACAAAATGTAGAAAATGGTTGAAATAATTATTTAAAACAGTTTTTTTTTTGGTTGCATTTCTATACCCTCTGTAATGCCAGGGTGTAAGTAATTTTTGATCTTGAATATATTTGAAACAACTATATCTCATAAACATATTTAAAAAGTGGATTTTAATGGTGAAATATCAAGAACATCAAAAATCAAGAGGAGTGTGAGGATTTACCAAGTTTAACAAGTATGCCATTCCCACCAAACGTGAAGTCACTTCATGGAAGTGGTGTCATTGTAGGCTGAGTGTTTGCTTAAACAGCAGAAACACAGTGTGAAAAGTAATATTGAAGACAAAAAGACAAAAAATGTGAAATACCAAAAACAAACAAAAAAGAATCTACTGAGTAGGTCTGAAGAATGAGAAAAAGTGGTAAAAAAGTGGTTAAATGCATTAAAAAAAATTTTCCATTCATATATTTGTTTTTATATAGTAAATTAAGCAAAACATAGAAATAAACCCATTGAAAGCATATATATGCTTTACTTTATATGAGAAAATCCACTACATACAAAGAATGACCCTGCTGGCTTCCTCTTTCTGTTATATGGATTTCTGAGTCAACTGCTTTTAGTTTCAGAAAATGTTTTGAAAGTGTTTTGTAACACTGGGAATACTATATTGCTGCAACATCTGCTGGTTATATCTGTCTGAAGTTAGACTTTGTAGGATATATTTTCATTTTTAATTCAAAATAAGTTTTTAATATCCTGAGATAATCAGGAGTTTGTTTATAATACGTAGGCTTTCATGTATAGGCAGCTGTTTTATATGGTTATATTTAAGTCAGTTTCATTGAATTAATAAAGTGTACAGTTTTATGCCAAGGTTTGGGTGCATCTGCTCAAATTACATGTTTTGATGAGTGGAAATAAGTTAACAAATCCTCTACAGATTACACACTTCTTCACATTCAAGATTTTAATGAACAATTACTGTTTATTTGCTGAATTTAACATATTGAACATAAAATGTAGCGTCATGTCAACTCTCAGCAGCATGTTTCAGTAACCATGTAATGCTGAAAAAGAAGAGAAATCCAATTCATACTACGTGGACCAATCTACCCAATTAGTTAGAACTAAAATAAATTAATTATAAGGATTATGCTATTATCTACTTGAATCCAAAGCACAAATTGAGCTAGTAATAAGCTAAATGTATGCAAAATCATCCTTTAAAGCAGGGGTGCGCAACTCCAGTTCCGGAGGGCAAGTGTCCAGTACAGTTTGGTGAATTACCTACTTAAACACACATGATTGCGCTTATCTGTTAATTGCCAGCTTTAGTGGCTGTGTTTGAGTAAGCAAACCTCCAACTTGTGCTTGACAGCGGCCTTCCAAACCTGGAAGAAAAAAAAATGCAGCTGAGCAACAAACTATCAAATTACATTTATACCACTAGAGTGCACTTCTGGCTGCCAGAAAATAGGGCCCTCAGTGTCATAACCTGTGTTTTCCCCTATCTAAAGCAAGTCTGAAGGGCCTTTTTCATCAGACTAACTCATACCCCTGAGTATACACAATGTCTTATCAGTTCCTCATAATCATACCGACATCATCCTTACCTCAGCTCAGTATAACAACTCTGAATTTCAAAGCAACATAAGCTCTTTTTTAAATGCACTTTTTCCTAAAGATTTTTGGACCCCTCTTCATCAGCTGAAGAATCAGAACAAGAACCAGGAGGCCAGTTTTGTGTCTCTCTTATTTAAGGACAGACAACACTAAAAATAAACGGTCATGTTTGGAATAGCTAAAATCACTTGCAGTACTGCAGGTTTCCCCCAGTCACCATCATGCAATCATGGACATTAAGATCAAGATTAAGTGACCCTTATTAGTCCCACAATTTCACCTCTGCAATCTAACCCATCCGTGCAGTGAAACACCACACACACACTAGGGGGCAGTGAGCACACTTGCCCCGAGAGGTGGGCAGCCCTATCCATGGCGCCTGGGGAGCAGTTGGGGGTTAGGTGCCTTGCTCAAGGGCACCTCAGTCACGTACTGTCAGCTCAGGGGATCAACCGGCGACCTTACTGTCACAAGGCTGGTTCCCTAATCTCCAGCCCACGACTGCCCCAGGATTGTTTTTGGTTTAATTAACTTAACAAGATTATATTATTGCCATAGTCATTAAATATGGAGCAGAAAATTTGAGAACTAAAGTGCTTAGCTTCTTAGCTCCTTTGCTGATAATATTAGCAAGCTAGATGCTGTAATGTACAGTCATAAGCTAACTTTAAGAAACAGTCAACTAAGTAACATCCACCCCTTAAAATCCCAGGCTTATTACACACTAAGGCTTATTATTCAGTAACTACAGGGACTTCAGTGCAAACTGATTAAGCTTTTCTCAGGTTGTAGAAGTGTATACTAAAACTTTGGGCCTGCTGGTGGGCCCATAGCCATTTATGGGTTAATGTACATTACAAAGATCACTGTTTGACTAATGTTTTATAATTCCACGTGCAATGTTTATAGCAGTGACTATCCCCTGTGCACTTCACCTTCGCTCTCCAATTACAAGTCAAAACAAATGAAATAATGTTATAGCAAAAACTACATTTATCTTGTAGCTTGTTTCTGACATATCGCTGCTCTTGGAACAAAATCTCATATCTCCAAAATACTTTACAGGAGAAGAAAAAACATAGTTTACTATTAATGTATAGTTTACTAAGTCATTGGAACCAGACTTTTTTCCAAGTAATTTTGGGACATTTCTTTTGCTTCATTTATCATGCAATTTACACACAATGTAAAGGGACATTTTCAAATTATATCAAAAACTGAAAAATGATAAAAATGGAGATACCAAGTTTTGTTCCGACAGTAGTGATGTACTTTTTGTATGGCATTGGACCTAGTTGATTTAATCATGTATTGTGTTATGGCAGTTGCAGAGTGCTAAGAAGCCATTTAAGTTGCTTAATAGGTACAATAGCTCTAGCATCACCACAGACATCATGAAGGATCAGCTGAGCTGGTTTGGCCACAAGCTTTGATGAGCTTTAGAAACAAAACCACTTTTATTCTGCAGTAATGTGCCTTGACGTATTCAGTGTCAATTCCCTAATTATGCAGAGATAAATATGAATGAATACTTAATGCAGACCATCACGAAACCTCATATTTACTGCATACACACAAAGAAAACATTACCAAGGCAGAACAATGCAGTTTGCAATCTACAATCTGCAGTATTTACATTGTAATTCATGCATATGAATATCCATAAAAATACAGTTCATTTATTTTGGTTTCTAGTTTAAGGGAATAAATAATGTAATGAAAGTCATTGATTGAATTGGAACTAGATGGAAATGAAAGGTTAATTTGGAACTCCTGTTCACCAGAGATACAGTACTGTGCGGGGGCAGTTCTAGGATCAGAGCTTTAGGGGTGCTGAGCACCCAGTGAGGCCAGCCTCCAACCCTAATGAGGCCCAGCATTGAGCACTCCCTAAAAGGGGGCTAGACACGCCTATGGTACTGCAAAATATTCTCAGGTGTCTAGTGATTCTATGAGTATCCATAAAAATACAGTTCAGTTCTGTAGCCAATAGATGTTTTCCAGAGAGAAGTTTCTGGAACAGGTGGTGTCTTCTAATACTCCTGGTAGCCAATCGCAGTAAATGTGGGGCCAGCCCTCTTAAATTTGTGCATGGTCTTCTACTGTGTGATTTTGATTTTACTGTCAATCAGTTACAATATACACAAAATACTAAGATTGTACAAATACAAACAAAATACAGAATTTGCATAGTTGGAATGATCCATGTTGTCCATCCCCTCTGGGAATGTGTGCAGTGATTTCACTTTAAAATCTGCAGAAGTCTTCCTGGGCAGCACACATTCATGCATCTTCTGCTGGAAGCCACTTCACATGTCCCATCCAGTAAGATGACATCAAAAAATCAGTTTCTGGGTCACAGAGAAGAGAAGCATTGGTAGGAAAAAGCAGTAACTTCTGTATGATTTCACACTCTTCTCATAACTCTCTGAGTGTTGGGTCATTGGTCATGATGTCAACATGTCATTTTGTTTGTTACTGAAAGAACTATTGATGATGTTTTCCATGCATGTAGCCTACCTAAACATTTCCCGTTAAGTGCGATGTGGCCAGGCACTGTAAGACAAAAACAAAACAAAACAGAGTATTTAGACATTGACATACAGTCACAAAAGAAAGGTCAATCTTTAAATATGCAGTAACACTAGGCCTCTGGCTTATAAACTACATTGCTTGGGAAATATGTTTCAGAGCAGGGTCATCAATGGAACAAATGTCTTTAGCTCAAGAGTCCTTATGTCAATACAATATGATTTATTTCTTAAGACATATGTATTATTGTGAAAACACGCATTAGCTGTTCATAAACATCCCAGGTATTGCTTTAGAAATGTGTTATTCAGTGCTCATCCATGAATTTTGAAGTCTGTATGTTGGGAGCCTTAAAATAGTGCAACCAAATATTCTGTAAAATAAAATTAAACATACACACACACACACACACACACACACACACACACAAACGAAACAACAACAACAATAAAATACTTCTTAAAGATCTCAAGAGCAAAGAACTAGGTATGTGTATCATATTGTCTTGCCATGTCTTTGTTTCTGCCTCTGTCTGCCTTTCTTTACCTTTCCTCGTCTGTCTTGCCAGGTGTTTTTATTATTGTTTTGGTCTCTGTCTCCTCATTTGTCCTGCCTCCTTGTCATCTGTCTCACCTGTGCATAATCTGTAGCCCCACCATCTCATAATCCCCAAACGTTTCTGGATTGTTCCATGTGCATTTATACTCCTGGTTGTTTGTCTTGTGCCCAGGATTTTGTTTCTCAGGCTTCATGGTTTCTTCATTGTAGTTTTGCATTTTAGACTTTTGTTTTCTTTCTGTGTTTTGTTCTATAGTATTCTTTCTTTGTTCTGTTATCTTTGTGGATCTTTTGTTTGTCATAGATTTCAATAAAGCTAAGGACTTGCACTTGCATCCTGCCTCTTTGTCTCCCTCCATGTTACATAATGTAGCGAGGCAGCTTTTGTTTCTTATCAGCCAAAGACATGAAATCCTCTGATGTTCACCAGGTACCAGCTATTAGCTTACAAATAAAATTGTTTACAAAATAACTCAAAATTTATGTTTAAGTAACTTGCTGTGATTATTTTAATCATTCATTACACTGATGGTTAAATGTCTTTTACTGTTTCTGTTATCCTTTTTTCATTTTCCATTTTGTATTTGTTTGTTTTTATATTACACTATTTTCTTTCTTTACATTACTGTCTATTTTATAATATATTTAATTAACATACTCTGATAATATTGATTTTATTACTTGACATTTGTCTTGTTGTGTTTTGTGTGAGAGTTTAAAGTGCTTTAGTGTAAAAATAGAAATAGTCACAAACACAGAACAATTACATTTAGATATTGTAAAAGTCTTATATATTTGTTTTAGATTTAAAAAAAAATTTAATTGTTCTGGGTTTCTATGAAGTTAAATTTGTGCCAAAAGTTTCAAGTCAATGCTAAAATCCACAAGCAAAATATTGAGTACAAAAATGTCCAAATACAAATAATGACAGTTAAATCAAGCTTATTTTTTCAAAAAGATTACTACTCATTTTAAAATAAATGTATTACCCCTGTTACTAGTTGCTTTATTTTTTTAAATTTCCTGATTTTTCTTATGTTTTTTGCTTCTGGAATTGCTTCTTTTGCTTCTGACTTTTGGCAGACTTTTGAAGAGGATGTTCACATTTGCAATTATGGCATTTGGCAGATACTCTTATCCAGAGTGACTTACAATTTGATTATATTTACACAGGTAGGCAAAGGTAGTGTTAAGAGTCTTGCTCTAGGATTCTTGTTGGTATAGTGTAGGGTGCTTGCCCAGGCAGGGGGTTGCATCCCAGTCCACAGCGAAGAAGGCAGAGGTGTTACCCACTACACTGTACCAATCACCACCCGTTCACCTGCACTTTCTATTGGTCAACTGATTTGGAGTGATAGGTCTTCTGACACATAGACACTCACATGAACTGCCCCCAGCATGTTGGAACATGTCATACTGAGTGCTGCCTTGGGTGCAGCACTGCACTGGCATTTCTTATATTATGATCAGTGTCTTTTTCCTTTTAAATTCTTAATGTAACATGTTTATGGGTTCTGTGACAAGCTGTACAGAAGGATATAACTGTTATTTTTGGCATTAACTAACATAAACTTAGTTGTTTGTGAATGAACTTTTTACCTTAAAGTTTTCAAATGGTAGTGATAGCTAGCCTAGCAGTGTTGTCTACTGCTAACTAGGTGAGCTATACTCGTAATGAAACTACCTGCACACACACACACACACACAGACACACACACACACACACACACACACACTTTTCTTCTAAGCCGCTTATCCTTCTGGGTTGTGGGGGGAGCTGGAGCCTATCCCAGCAGTCATTGGGTGGAAGGCAGGATACACCCTGGACAGGTCACAATCTATTGCAGTGCAGATAGATAGACATATACATTCCTGCTTAAATATCTACAGTTAATCACTGTATTAATGTAAAGGCAGAGATTTGAAGCAGCACATTCTGTAAACTGGCTTGCTGAAATAGAAAGCCTGTTTCAGTGATTGACATGGAGGGATTCTTTGTGTAAATACAAAAAAAAATACAAACAAAAACAAAACAACAACAACAACCCTGATATAAGAGCCTTCATAATCCCCGAATCATGGCCAATCATGACATACCAACTTTATTCTCTTTGTAGTGGTTAAACATTACCATCTCATGCCTGATCAGTGCATGGAGGGCTCAGTAATTAGTTAATGAGCTGGATCAGGTGTTACAAGGCAAGGAATGGTTGAAATTATACTGAGCTGTAGGTTGCCAGAAGGAGGATTAAGAAACACTGACTTAAAGGGTAGCAAAGCTTGCCTAGTTAGCCCTTTAGTGGACACTGCTAGGCTAGTTTGTGCTAGCAGCTGCAAAGCCAAATGTTTGTATAGCTTCAATAAGCAGCTAAGTTTATCTAAGATACTTCAATTTCCAAAGTATTTTTTTTTACACAGCTTGATGTTTGTGTCGGTGCAATCCTTTCTGACAATCTACTCTCAGTTCAATGCACTCCTCCATGTTTGAGGCAGAACACAGCTCATGGAATGGGTGTGGCTGTATGTTCAGAAGACCTGTCACTCCAAATCAGTTGACCAATAGAAAGTGCAATTGAACGTCCTCTTCTAAAATCCTCCCATGTTAAAAATTGCCAAAAGTCAGAGGCAAAAGAAAGAATCCAAAAGCAGTAGTGCAGAAACTGGCAAAATAAGTAATACATTTATATCAGAATATTAGAAAATGAGTGGTCTTTTTGAAAAATTAATTTTGATTTAAATGCTGTTATTTGTATTTGTAATATATGTTGGATATTTTGATACTTAATATTTTGCTTGTGGATTTATTTGAAATGAAAATGAAAATGATTGACACTCTTTCCTGGCTTCAGTTTGAACTCTCACACAAAGCACAACCGTTATTTTTCACTGAGCATGCTGATTAGTTGATTAGCACATCAGTTTGTGTATGTGTGCATGTATATGTGCATGCATATGTGTGTGTATCAGAGGAGTAGTCAGAATTATATTTTGAGGGGACCTGGTGATGGGTGTGGGGGGCAGCTAGGAAGCATTATCTCTCACAGGCACCACTGTAGAGAACATGACCACCAATTAGACAACTCATAGCTAAATCATTAGGACATGACCCATTCCATTACTACAAACAGGGGGGAAACATTTTTGAATATTAAACAATACACATGATTGCTTACCTCATATTTATGTTAATGTTAGTTTCTATAAGAACTGACAGCATACTACAGTGAGTAAAGACTATTTAACCACAGTCCTATCCTATCCTAATAGTTAAAAACTGTGGTTTCACTTGACCCTTTTCACAGTATTGAACTTTCTTTACCATGTCTCTCTCTTTCACATGCACACAAAGTATGAATGAATTCTAAATGTTAAAACAGTGTTTGTGTGCCCCACATCAAATATTTAGAAAATGTATTTACTCCATGTGTGTAACAAGACAGTAACTCAGCAACTCACTCTAGTTTCTCCAGTTTACAATGTGGATCCTCTAGTAGATCAGAGAGCTCCTTCACTCCTGATTCTCCTAGTTCATTCCAGTCCAGATTCAGCTCTCTCATATAGGAGGGGTTTAATTTCAAAGCTGAAGCCAGAGCAGCACAGCCTTCATCTGTGATACTGCTCTTTTCCAACCTACAGAAAGATGAAGAAAAACTTCACACATGCACAGCGCACCACACACAGTTGAGCACAGATTAAAAAAGAAAAAGAGTGAAGGAACCAAGAAAGTCTCCCTTGCCAGGCACAGCCCCACTGGAACCCAGGGCTTTACTAGCAACTTAATTTTCAATGTAAGGCTCTGTTCAGTCTATCTAAAATTTATGAATTCCTTCACCTTTCCTGCAGTGGATTTGTAACCTTGTAACCTTCTAATATATATGTTTTTGAACATGATTTTATATCATTGAAACAGCTGATTCCACATTTCTAAGATTATTCAAAACACACTCACATTGCTATATATAGTATGTTTGTGTAGATGTGTGTGAGATGTGTGAGTGTGATAATCTTACTCTAGCTTCTCCAGTTTACAATGTGGATTTTCCAGTCCAGCACAGAGCAGCTTCACTCCTGAATCCTGCAGTTCATTCTTACTCAGGTCCAGCTCTCTCAGGCCTGAGTTTGAACTGAGAGCTGAGGCCAGAACAGCACAGCTTTCTGCTGTAAGATTACATTTGCACAGCCTAGAACAGAAATGATTTTAGAACATGCACCCACAATCACAAATACAGAACACATTGTAGGTGGGTGAATGATCATACCTCAGTGTCTCCAGTTTACAGTATGGATTTTCCAGTCCAACAGAAAGCAGCTTCACTCCTGAATCCTGCAGCATATTGCTACTCAGGTCCAGCTCTCTCAGACATGTGAAGTTTGAGCTGAGAGCTGAGGCCAGAACTGCACAGCTTTTCTCAGTGAGTTTACAATTCCACAGCCTGGGAAGTATATATGCATGGTATTCAAGAAGCAGTTATCTGACATTTAAACCAACCATGATATAACTAATATAGTTATAGAACAAATATAATGGTAGGTGTTTTAGCATAAACTCCTCACTGGAGGCTTCTTGGAAGCCCTTTAACTAGGTCAAACCAAAACAAAAATTTTGTTTCTTTTCAGCAGTTCTGATCTAGATTTTTCTTGTTTTATCCCAGTCTTGCATCATAAACCTATTACATTTCAGTTTTAGCTCATGGACAGATGAACAATCATTCTCATAAGAAATTCTTGGATACAGAACATAATTTATGATTCCTTCAAATAAAATCAAGATATCCAGGTTCTGATGCAGCAAAACATCAGGTTTCTGATGGTAAACTTTAATATTAGTGAGTCTGTATTCAGCAGGGTTGAATCTCATATTCAGTTAAATTTGGGTTCATCTGTTGCTTGAGTTTTTACATAGTTGACTTGTAAAACAATAATAATTTTAATGTTGTGTTTTATGTTTCATATTGTTCTCTTTGTCTAATATAAAATTTTCTGAGTGTTCACTGTGACATATATTCAATTATAGAGAAAACCAAATGCTGGAGAAAACTATAAATACATTTTCCTGCCACTGTAGCTCCAAAACTCATATAAACTGATGTCAGAAAAATGTTCCAGAAACATGTCCTGTTATTACAAGTATGGGATATCTGTGTGTGTGTGTGGGTGTCTTGTGTGAGTATGCTTTGTGTGTGTGTGTGTGTGTGTGTGTGTGTGTGTGTGTGTGTGAGAGAGAGAGAGAGAGAGAGAGAGAGAGAGTGTAAAGAGACTAACTCTTACTTCAGTTTCTCCAGTTTACAGTGTTGATCCTCCAGTAGAACAGAAAGCAGCTTCACTCCTAAGTCTGTTATATTATTGTGGCCCAGATTTAGCTCTCTCACATGTGAGGGGTTTAGTTTCAAAGCTAAAACCAGATCAGCACAGCCTTTCTTTGTACAAAAACAGTATGCCAGCCTGTGGAAAGAAGGAGAAAAAAATCCTTCTGCTTACACTCCAACTTAAATGTGCACATATAGATTAAAGTCAAAATATGAACTTTATTACATTTGAAAACTTTTGCTAAGATAAATAAATGCAGAAGCATATATATATATATATATATATATATATATATATATATATATATATAAACATTTTACAAAGTAAGGTTCTCAAACTCTTTATCAAACATTGGAAATATTCAGGTTTAACTAGGGAAACCCTACTTTTTTCATTGAAACATTGATACTTCATGATTTGTCACTCAAGCACTAATTGTATAATTCTAGTGTGTTTCCTACACTCAAAATACAATTTGTCAAGGGCCAAAAGCTTGACTGCCATCATGGTCTCTGAACTTTTTTGATAAAGCTGAAAGGACAAAAGCCCCAAATTCTGCATGTTACAAACAGCAGTGCTTTTGATTGATTGTTGCAATTTAATTGCAACTTAAACCTCAGCCCTTACACATATATAATTTTCTGACATAGAAAAGAGTAGGAAAGTTTACTATGAACAATTTGGACAACAGAAAGTATATTTTGGAAAAGGCTTATAGTTTGGATGCTATATTTTGTGCATGATAAAGGAGAGGCATGCCATTTATGTGACATGCTTTAGTTAATACCATAGATGGCTTTCTTCTATATGGTTAGCTTAAAATATCAATAGACTCTGTAAGGCCCTCATTAGCTAAGTTAGCTTAAAACCACTGTATGCAGCACCAAGTTGACAACATTGTGCTTGCTTTCACATGTCCTCAAAGCACATCATTTGAATATCTGGAGCTTCAAATTTAATGTACATTTCAAGGAACATGCTAATGATGATTAGTAATAATGGAATATGCTTAGATTGCTAAGCAGTGATTGGAGGATAAAATGAAGCAGACTTTGAGGAAAGATGTGGAGAGTATTTGGATCATCATCGGCTGAAATACAATGACCAATCAGTTCATTTTTCCACTTTGGTTTTCACCAAAACCACAGCTGTTTTGATTTTCTCATAACTGCTTGTGGGAGCCCCCTAGTGGTTCGGGCTCCTGGGCACATGCCTATAAAACCCATTGGATGACCCAGGCCTATCTCTGTGCCAATGTACAGCACCTGGCACCAGCTAGTCTTCCATTAGTCACCTATTTTTCTGAAATAAACTTTCAAACGATTAAATTAACACTACAAATTAGAGCTGTGCTTTTTATAACATCAAAAGCTTTTATAAATATTACTAGCATGGGTAATAGAAATCTGCTTCATGTTAGCCGGCTGATAAAGTGTGTGTGTGTGTATGTGTGTGTAAACTGCTTCAATAGTGAGAAAAGGATGATTTTACCGCAGTCCTTCCAGTTTACAGTTTTGATGCTCCAGTGCAGCAGAAAGCAGCTTAATTCCTGAATCATCCAGGTTATTAGCACTCAAGTTAAGTTTTCTCAGACTTGAAGAGTTTGATATAAGAACTGGGGCCAGAACTGCACAGCTTTCCTCTGTAAGACTACATCTACACAGCCTTGGAGAGAAATGATATTGTAGAACCATATTATGTATGTGGGTGATTCATAGCCACAATAAGAAAGTAATGAATCACAAATACAAAACACATACTATGTTGGCAAGTGATCTCACCTCAGTGTCTCTAGTTTACATTGTGGATTCACCAGTGCAGCAGAGAGCAGCTTCATTCCTGAATCCTCCAGTTCGTTGAAACCCAGATCCAGCGATCTCAAACTTGAGAACTTTGAGCTGAGAGCAGAGGCCAGAACTGCACAGCTTTTCTCGGTGAGATTACACTCACACAGACTGGAAGAGTAATAATATATCAGAACACTATCATCTCTTTTCATACTATTTCTCTCTAGATAGACTGCATTAATATTTAGGTTTTAGATGGCTCGTACTCAGGAATATGTTGAAATGTTTAATAAATTATAGTGTAATCTCACATTTTATTTTAAACCAAATCAGTAATGTCTTTTGTACATAAAACATGAAAATACACCACATCATACACAACAATCTTGAGTAACATTTTGATGATTTTGTACATTCACATGTGATCTTAGGGATTCAAAGGGAGTCGAATGAATGCAATTAAGTTTAGCCTGTTGTCAATGGCAACCAGAGGAATTGGCCCAGAAGACAATATTTTATTGGTTGGATTTATTGGCCAGCTTCAAAACCACCACAGAAAATATCATTGTTGTTATATTCAGTGATTTCTTTCTCCTTGATGTTAATGATGATGCATAACCAAGTGAAACTAAATGAGATGTGCTGTTTTAATAAAAATATAGAGATTTATAGATTCACTTATATTGTTTATTTGAACAATGCAAACTTGCTGTATAAAATACATCTTTCCCTATAGCTCATAACACCATATATTTGTCTATAGCAAGCAGAGTGTGGTTTTGTCCAGGCTTATGGTCAAATGACTTTAGTTATTGAACTTAAATGGATAACATTTTACATTAAAATGTTGCAAAATAATTAATAATTGTGTTAATAAGTAATTAAATTCTTATTGTTTACATATTAGTTGAGTATTCATTTAGCATTTATTAATGAGCTACTTGGTAATTAGTAATTGACTACACTTTAATTGATAGTTTTGTTGGTTTTTAGTTCATAGTTTAATTAGTGTAGAAATGTATTGCTCTGTAATGTGTTTAGTGCTGTGTTTCATGTCATTGTATTCTGTATTGTGTGTGCCTGTACTGTGTATTTAGAACATTCTCTTCCACCTGTTCTTGTTAATCTCTACATGGTCATATCTGTCACACCTGTCACTTGTCATGTATAGGCTGGGCCTAATCTTGGCATCAGTCTAGCTATAAAACTGCATCAGCCCATTGTCTTACAGGCTGGCTAGGAGTCTGGTACCTGTGCGCAAGAAATTAACTTCCCTTCTCCAGACATCAGGCTGGTTCCCCTGGTACCATTAGGGTTTGGCTTCTTCATTACTCACTAAATGTGTACTAACATCTGTTTATTACACTGACAATGAACTGAAAAAAATAGTTATGAGTTAGTCCCTTTAATTATTTGTTCATTAATTTACTGATTTGTTACTATTAATTAATTTCAACTTTGTATAGCCCTTCCAGTAAAGTGATCCTTTTTACTACAAATTAGACCACAAACTCATCATTAAGACTTGAGTAATTACAATATCTTGTTTTTGTGTGTCTATGAGTAAAGTGAATAATGCACACATTATCAATTAACATTTAATCTAAATGATCCTACACAATAAACTAAACAAATCAAGAACAATTCCTTTATAACAAGTCCTTCACACTTGCACACCTCATCCAATGATGGGTTGTTCAGGGATTCAAGAGTGGGCTTTTCATAGTATCACTCTAAAAAGAACACTTTTGGCCCCTTTAAATTTAAGATATAAGATAATAACATCATAGAAATTGTCTATATGTGCATATTTCATACTGTTGCTAATAAGGGAAAATCTTTGCATATGTCTTTGAATGAGCAGCCAATGATTTAAGCTTAGCCAGTTTGTCCATGTAAGATTTTACTGTGATTTACAGTGAGTAAAGGCTGTTGACTGTTTTTAATCATGATTTCATAATATAATTAGTATAGTAGTGAAGACCATCACTTCACTAGGAGGAACACACACAAAAAATATAATGGTTAAGTAATATAAATGTTAATTAATGGTAAAATGCAAAGACAGCTCTGAGCACAGTGAGGCAGCTGAATATGTGGAGGTGAAGGAAGGAGTTGAAAAATCAGTAGATGACTTAACAGATAAAATAACCAGACCAACTCATAAGCACTAGTTAGTTCCCAGGTTAATTCTTTACATGAGTAAACAGACGCGTCAGTCCATATCAGTGTAATAAGCACCAGTTAGCACAGTTAACTAATAACAAACAAAACTGTCAATTAAAAGTGTAGTTAATTACTAATTTTAAATTACACATCAGTAAGTAAATGATACCTAATGCTTAATGAATTTTATCCATATGTAAATAAAGAGCAGGTAATGACTTTTTAAAAATATAATATTCAATTTATGACACTTGATGTATAGTAATCTTTTCTTATACACACACTCACACACACACTCAAACACAGATGTATTTTAAAGATTACTCAGAAAACTTCTCCTGTATGTTTTTGTCAGATGTGTGAATGATCTGCATCTGCATAGTGAGATGATCTTACTCCAGGTGCACCAGTTTACAGTGTGGATTCTCCAGTCCAGCAGAAAGCAGCTTCACTCCTGAATTCTGCAGTTTATTGTTACTCAGAATCAGCGCTCTCAATCTTGAGGCGTTTGAGCTGAGAACTGAGGCCAGAACTGCACAGCTTTTCTCTGTCAGATTACAGTCAAATAGCCTGGAAGAGAAATGGTAAAATATTAGAAACCATGTAATTTCTCTCCCCCCCCCTCTCTCTCTCTCACACACACACACACACACACACACACACACAGTTGTGTTGTCTTGTCTAAAATGTTATATACTACGGACTAGGAAATTTGAAAATGAACTGAAAAAAATCTGAAATGTCATTAAGAAAAGGGTAACAGAAACTGTGGAAGTCCAGGCAAGAAATGTCCAAGAGAACACTCAGATAGAACTGCTTATATACTGGCCAGAAAGACAAATTCCTATGACAGCAAAAGACTAGCATGAAGGTTAGATGACACAGGAATGGTGATGCACTGTTCTACTTTGTAGTGTACCTTGCATCAATATGATCTCCATGTCTCAGAAGGAAACCTTACTTTTGACTTGATTACAAAACACAACATATGAAATATGTAAAACAACAACTGGATAAGCCAGAGACATTTTGCAAATACTGTGGACTGATGAAGTAAAAATGTAATCAAGATGTCAGAGATCAGACCCAGTATTTCACAGAGATGTATGACACATTGTATTGTATATGCCATATTGTAGGAAGCTTAGCTTCACTAGATTAGTACAGATTTTGAAGTTTGTTTATATTTCAAATTGTTGTGAAGATATTTAAATTTAGAAGCAAAGAAGCAGGCTAACCTGGTTGTGTTATAAACATGGTAAGGGCTTTTATCAAAGTAGGGTCCAAGTTTTATCCCACCCATAATTTTTTACGCCCCACATTGTGACTGTTAACACAATGCACAAGCCTTGTCAAAATGTTTTCCACATATACAACTCTTTTATGTGCATTTCTGTGAGAGAGATTTGCATCAACGGTGAGAAAGTAATGAACCCACCTCAGTGTTTCCAGTTTACAGTGTGGATTCTCAAGTCCAGCAGAGAGCAGCTTCACTCCTGAATCCTCCAGTTGATTCAAACTCAGAACCAGATATTTCAGAATTGAGGACTCTGAGCCGAGAACTGAGGCCAGAGTTGCACAGCTTTCCTCTGTGAGATCACAATTAGTCAACCTTGGAGAGAAAATAGAATCTCAGACATGGGCGCACAGTTGTGTAAACATAAATGAATAATGTGTGTTGAAGATAAGCTAAGGTAGACATGCAAGCATAGAAAATGGAAACTCATTACATGAGCAGGTTAGGTTAACACTTTTATCATAGTAAGCAATGATGAGCAGGAAGTTACAACAGTAATTAAGAAATTAATTAGTGTTCCTTTAATAAAAGTGGACAGTGAACTTAAGGTGACCCAGAAACACTTGCAGGTTGTTTTTTGTTGGTAAAGAGACTGGATAATTGCTGTCATATTGCTCAGAAATTTGAGGGACATTGATGCTCAGGGCTTTTGGATAGATACGCACGCTGATGTTCTGCAGTGGTACCAAAAGTGTGTTGTGTGATATAGCCAAGGATACTCAACCATAGTCAAGTATTCAAATTTAAGGGATATTTACTAGTGTTTAATCTTAATCAGATTTTGCCATTTTACACAGAAGTTCATGATGTCATCAGGAAATAAAGGTTTTTTTTTCTTTTTTTGCCTTCCTTTAGTTTCTTCAGTTTTCTTTCTTAAATAACTTTACTGACATAGTCTGAGTTACTTACTTTGGTTGGCAAAAATTATAAATAAAATAAAAAAAACACGTAGCTAATAACTCACTGTAGTTTTTCAAGTTTGCTTCGTGGATCCTCCAGTAAATCAGACAACTGCTTCACTCCTGAGTGTCCTAGTTTATTGCCAGCCAGATTTAGTTCTTGCAGGTGCAGCGTATTACATAGCCTGTTGATAAATATAGTAAAACCTTTAAATCTGTTTATCCTCCTGTGCTTGATCTTGTATTATGTGTAAACAGACAGTTATTCAGTCACACACAATAGTTTCTTTAGTTTATAGTGGGGATCCTCCAGCAGATCAGTGAGCTTCTTGTCTCCTTCCTCTCCTAGTTTATTGTACTTTAGATTCAGCTCTCTAAGGTGTGAAGGGTTTGATTCTAGAGCTTTGACCAGAGCCTCACAGCCTGCTTCTGTAATACTGCAGCATTCCAGCCTGTAGAGAGAAGGAGAAAAAAAATACTCTTACAGGTCAAAATTTACATATATATATATATATATATATATATATATATATATATATATATATATCTTTGTTTTTTGAAGAAAAACTAACCAAAAATTTACAGAAGGAAAAACAGTTTCAACTTTGTATGGAAGTTAATGGATCAAGAATTGCAAATAATTTGGACCATTTCTGTTGGTCTGTTCATCATGAAATTTGAACATAATTCAAAGGGTATCTGGATTTTTCAATTTTTTACCTATAAAAACATTATTTGACAAGAATGGGCAGACATACAAGGCATGACAGCAACAATATACACATTATGTAAGTAAAAACCCAAATAAACCAGCCCAGAGCTTAATCCACAGAATACTCCTTAAAAGATCAAATGTAAAATGAAGGCAGAAAATTTGCATATATTAATGTTGAAAAGCAAAACAATATAAGAATACAAGTTCGTAGAGATTAATTTGGTGCTGTATAGGCCAAACTGTGAGAAGCATACCCTCTTTGGTATGATAAGGCATTGTGTTTTTTATTCAAGTTCATGTGAAATGTACCTAGTACCATGTGGTAGGTCAACCAACCTCTGTGGCTGTTTTATCTCTGGTTATTTTATTGGACTAATTAGCTGTTTATTTGTACCTCCTTTCTTTTTGTTGATTTGGGGGCAGGGAGTAAGAGAGGAACAGGACTAGCAGAAGGAGGAAAGAAATGATAAGAGAATTGCAGGCAACATTGCTTTTGTATTTTGCCAGTTCTTTTATTTTGAATGTTTTAGATCCAACAAGACCTACTGATAGTGTTGTTGGATCTATATGGTGAGTAGACAGATTCTACTCATAACTGTGGTATTTTGATGCCCAAGTGAAGGAGTTAAAAGAAAAAAACAGAGTTAACATTACAGTTATCTCATGCAGCTCATATCCATGTTGTGCTCCACTCAGTAGTTTTAGCAGCAACAGCAGCACATTAAAACAAGAGGCTGGCGTTTGCTAATTTAAGTACTGTAACGCAAGTTTAACCCTGGTGTGTGCTTTCATGGACCATCATGCCATTAAGATAGTGGAATGAGCTACCAGGGAAACACTTGTGGTTCCTCTGAGTGCAACGAATGTGTAATGCTAACTGGATAGCACCACAGGCTACCAGGAGACACCTATTGTTCCTCTGGCTTCATGGGAGCATACATGCCCACCTCTTCCAGTGCCTCGTCCACACAATATTGTCGTAGTATTGCAACCGCTTATCCCCTCCTCTTTTTCCCACCAAACTCTGACTCCTGGAAATACTGTGAGTACTGTTAACCATTTTGAAACACTTGATCACAAGGTTTTGTTTATCTTATTCTATTTTGGTGAGGTCAAATTGAAACTTAATGCATTTTGAGCATTGATGTCTTGTTCAGGCTTTAAGAAAATATATTCCCATTAAAAGATTCTCAACTGTTAAAAAAATTATTCTGAGGTGCATTTGTTATACCAAGCTGAGCTGTTAAGTGTTAGCTAATTCATTGAGTTACATTGGGTACTAAAAAGGAAGCCTGTTGTTTACTTAAAACTGTTTGACTATACCTGGGCTAGTCATGTTTTTCTATTATTATTTGTTGTTTTCTTCCATTTGAAGCAATTTTTAAGATACTGTTCAGTAAACCTGCCACGTAATTACAGCATAAGCTTCAGGGCTCACTTTTAACTAGTAGGCCTCCAATTTAATCTATCTATTATGCTGTTTCTGAGAGCCTTTTAAAAATTCAAGTTTATTGTATCCTTAAGCCTTGACTTGAAATTCTAATTTTCAAGTACCTAAAACTTTGCCATATTACTATATGTCTGCAAATGCATAACTCACAGAAGTTTTTCCAGTTGACATTGTGGATCCTTCAGTAGATTAGAGAGTTCCTTCACTCCTAAGTCACTTATATTATTCCAGTTCAGATTCAGTTCTCTCAGGTGTGAAGGGTTTGACTTCAGAGATGTAACCAGAGCAACACAGCCTTCCTCTGTAATACTGCAGTTATACAGTCTGCAGAAAGATAAAAACTCCTCAAACATACAGATTAACACACATTTATGTTATCTCAATTATCTTGGGAGATAAATATTTTTTGATAGTTCTGATATATAACTGAGTGTCTTGGAACATGACAGTTGTTGTATAGGTTAGTATGTTTTTACTACTGAATTACTGTATTAATCGTAAATGTTTATGACTCACTGTAGTTTCTCCAGTTTACACCGAGGATCCTCTAGCAGATAAGAGAGCTCCTTTACTCCTGACTCTCCTGGTTTATTGTTGTTCAGATTCAGCTCTCTCAGGTATGATGAGGGGTTTGATTTCAGAGCCTTAACCAGAACAGTCCAACCTTCACTTGTAAAGCTGCAGCTTTCCAGCCTGCAGAAGGAGCACAAATCCTCATATTCTGTCAAAAAGTAATTCTGCAGCGTAATTAATATAGTACTAATTATTATATAATACTAATGAGTTAACTAGTAAGACAAAAAATACTAAGCATCACAACATTAACATTTTTCTTTGATCTTTTATTGCACATTATTTTATTTTATATTATTTTAAACATTATGGGATATATGATATGATGTGTTTTCTCTACCATCTTCCATTTAGAAAGGCTGTAGCCTTGTATGAACATCTCTGTCTTTAATAGTTGAAGAGTAACAGCATTCCTTTTAAAAATGTTCTTGTCTTCTGAGTCCAGCACCACCACTACACCCTGCTGTTTGTGTTTCATGTAAGAGGCATGTAAGCACCAAGGAAATACCAAGAAAGTGCTGAGTCCAACTACATTACACTGCAATGTCTAACAGGTTGTACGTATGAAGGTCATTATAAAATATCTCATAACTGGCACATTATTTGGAGTAACAAGGTGGAAAATATTTACACAGTAAATTTCACTGTAAGCTCCCATTTTTGTAAGAAAGCAAAAACCAGAAAAATTGGTAAGTGGCAGCCATTGGGCATTTTAATACAGTTTAGTTAGACCCTCCTGGAGCTCACCAAAATATCATATTAACCCAAAGAAATGATCTAGTATTTTGTTGATTGCACTCTTACTTACTTGATGCCTAGAACTAAGGGACTATAAAAGAGTTAGACCTACATCAATTCTTTAATGCTTACACATAAGAAAACTCTGACATTCTCAGAGACTGTTATGCACCCATCACTTTCTGTTACGCACTCATCACTTTAACTGCTCCATAAGCTCATTCTAATTGCACTACTGTTTATATTTCCACTATTTATACCCACAGACTTAAATGTCACTTTAGTGTTAATTTCAGGACCTTCTTATATTTATATTATTTTCGTATTATTCTATTTTTCCACAATTAGTGTTTATTTTTACAATTAGTCTTTAGTGTTTTTATAGTGTCTATTTAAATTCACACTTTTCCTGTTTACCGTATATTTAATGTTATTGCTACACCATGGGGTCTGAGAGTAATGCAATTTCAATACTCTGTATGTCCTGCACATATTGTAGTATTGACAATAAAGCTGACTTGACTTGACTTGAAATAAGTGGATCCAACAATAAAGCATCATACATCTTTTTTGCAGTAATAAAGACAATATATTACAGAAAACATCTCACAGAAAGCTACAAATTTACATGCTAATATGTTTAACAAATAAAACAAATTTAAGGGGGAGTCACCCCTCCCATCATGGATCATGGTTGACATGCTAAGTTCAAGTTTTTTATAAATTATGTCACAAACATAAATACATAATTAAAAACCTTAGGTCAAAGACATAATCAAATAAGCAATCAAAAATTGTGCCCTTGACCCACTATAAGCAAATCGTTATCTCACCTCAGTATTTGCAGTTTACACTCTGGACTCTTGAGGCTAGCAGAGAGCAGCTTGACTCCTGAGTCCTTCAGGTTGTTCTTACTCAAGTCCAACTTTCTCAGATTTGAGTTTGAACTGAGAGCTGAGGCCAGAGTTGCACAGCTTTTCTCTGTGAGATTACACTCACACAACCTGGGAGAGAAATTCAGAACACCCCCATATCAAACACAAATGTACATATATACACACACATTTACAACAATTATACACAAAAATTAATGCAAAACAACATTTTAAGGAATGCTATGCTAGTGACAACCACTGATGAGTAATGGGAAACAATCATGAGCAATATTATCTTTTTTAATTGAAATACTTTTAAATCCACAAAAAATGTCTCAATGACCAAGAGACACAATATTGAGATGTATTTTCCAATCTCAATAAGCATCATATGAGAACTCATTGCTACTACGTTAGCAAAACAAGATACTAAATGCAGAGTTTTCCCATAATTGTGACACATGTTGAACTAAATTTCCTTCAGTTAACCCCTTAAAATCCAAGGCTTTTTGCATACTGAGGTTTATTATTCAGTAACTACAGGGATTTTACAGCAAACTGGTTGAGCTATACTTATATTATAAAAGTGTGTAATAAAAAATTGGGCCTGTTGATAGGCCTTGGCCATTTCCGGGGTTAAACATAAGACATTTCTAATTCTCTGTGTTAGATTGAGCTAATTTACCACAAAGACATTTTATTCATGACCTTTTTTACCCTACTTTACCAAAGGTACCAATAATTATGGAGTCAAATATATAACTAAAAATGCTCACTCTGCTTTTCTGGATGCTTTTACCACTGGCAGAAGTCTCAGAAGACATTCATCTGATTTGTTATATTTTCTCAGGTTAAACTCATCCAACTCCTCTTCTGAGTTCAGTAATACAAACACCAGAGCTGACCACTGAGCAGAAGAAAGTTTAGCTCCATTGAGACGACCATTACCTCTTGTGTTTAAGTATGTTTGTACTTCCTGTACTAGAGAGTGATCATTCAGTTCATTCAGACAGTGAAAAAGGTTGATGGATTTCTCTGGAAATGGATTCTCCCTTATCTTCCTCTTGATGTACTTGATTACTTCATTCATGCTATGAGAACTGGTTGCTGTCTGTGGCAGTAAGCCTCGTAAGAGAGTCTGATTGGTCTCCAGTGAGAGCCCCAGAAGGAAACGGAGAAAAAGATCCAGGTGTCCATTCTCACTCTGTAAGGCTTGGTGCACAGCATTCTTGAGAAATGTTGTCATATTAGATTTGCTGAAAAGACCATGGATTCCAGTGACTTTTTGTTTCAAGATATTTTCATTGTTGAGGATGAAGGAGAGAAATGCATACAAAGCTGCAAGAAATTCCTGAATGCTCAGATGCACAAAGGTAAACACTTGATCTAGCTCAAATTCTTCTCTGAAAATTTGTGTGTACATTCCTGAGTGCACTGACATTTCTCTTACATTAATGCCACATTCTCTGATGTCTTCCTCATAAAAGATCAGGTTGCCTTTCTGTAGCTGCTGGAAAGCCAGTTTCCCCAGTGCCAGAATACTCTCTCTAGTCTGGTGAGGATCAATCACACATGTTCCTTGGTACTTCTGACTCCCATGCTTAGTTTGAAAGATCATGAATTGTGTGAACAGTTGTGTCAGAGTCTTGGGAATCTGTCTGCTCTCTGTTTCACCCAACACCCTCTCTAGAACAGTGGCTGAAATCCAGCAGAAGACCGGTATGTAGCACATGATGTAGAGGCTTCTTGATGACTGTATGTGTGTAATGATTTTTTCAGCATTGCTCTGATCACTGATCCTTTTCCTGAAGTATTCCTCTTTCTGTGGATCACTGAACCCTCGAATCTCTGTTACCCGGTCAACACACTCAGAAGGGATCTGATTAGCTGCTGCTGGTCGAGTGGTTATCCAGAGAAGAGCAGGATGCAGCAGATTCCCCTTGATGAGGTTTGTCAGCAGGACATCTACTGAGGTTGACTCTCTCACATCAAACAAGCTTTCATTGTTCTGGAAATCTAGAGGAAGTCGATATTCATCCAGACCATCTAAGATGAATATGACTTTGTTTTCAACATAGTCAATTAATGTTAGTATTTCTGTTTCTGGGAAAAGGCATTGAAGAAGATCGATCAGACTGAGCTTCTTCCCCTTCATCAAATTCAGCTCCCTAAAAGGAAGTGGAAATATGAAGGTGACATCCTGATTTGCTGTTCCATCAATCCAGTCCAGAATAAACTTCTGCACAGAGACTGTTTTTCCAATTCCAGCTACTCCTCTTGTGAGCACAGTTCGGATGACTTTGTCTTGTTCTGGTGATGGTTTGAAGATGTCATTGCATTTGATGGGTGTCTCCTCTGTTGGCTGTCTCCTGGATATTTCAATCTGTCTTACCTCATGTTCATTGTTGACCTCTCCACTCCCACCCTCTGTGATGTACAGTTCTATGTAGATCTCATTTAGATGTGTTATGTTTCCTTGCTTGGAAAGTCCTTCATTAATTTTCTGGAATTTCTTTTGCAATTTGGATTTGTGTTCTTGTTTTTGCTTAGCGATCAGGTCTGGAAATCAGAAGAAAAGAAACAGTAGAAATACTTTTGGAAACTGTTTGTTGTGAGGCATTTGTTACCAAGACATTTCAGGTATGCAGTGTGCAAGCTGGCAATTTTTAAATATATATATATATATATATATATATATATATATATATATATATATATATATATATATATATATATATGAAATAGGTTCACCAAATAGTGTATTTCTTTCTTAGATAATCTCATTCTTTAACTTCTAGAACACAATTCATTTTGTATTTGTTTTAGTTTTTTTGTGAAGAATGCCAGCTTTTATTCAGTAATCCATGTAGATTTAAAAACAAGAAAGAAAAAGCTAACATTTATTGCTATTCATAGAACAGACAAACAGTTCAGTATAGTGATGCCACACATTACCTTCACTGAGTTCAGCACAAGCAACAGAGCTCCCAGTTTGAGCTGTGCTGGGGTTAGCACTGGAAGCTTCATGAGCTGTAGGGAAACCACGTTTTAATTAGAACAATATTATTAAATGCATATTATATGCTATGTAAAGTTAATAAGCTGATAACAAGTTGCCAAAGAGAAAGGAATATAGAACCCCAAAGCCATTAAGTGGGATGCATTGCCTGAGAAAGGGCATGGTTTTATGAACATGTTACTGCTGTTCATTTAATGTGCAGGTCAGATATATTTCTATGTTCATATTTAAACATCAGCAAACAATGGTGTACAATTAAAAAGGAAAGTGGTGAGTGGTAAGGTGTTCATTTTTAATTTACTGCAGTGTATGAGAAGATATGCATACAGCTTAGATACAACTTTACATGCACAATAGTACAAACAGATTCACTTTTTAGTTGGTTTTATGGTGCATCACATACCTCCATGTAAATTAAATACAACTTGTCCTTGAAATAGATTTCCATGAAGCACCGGAGCACAGACAGTTCCTCCTGTCTGAGCTGTGATGTTAGTCTGGACAGCACTGGTGTGAGCTGGAGTGGAAGCATCCATCTTCTAATCAGGCAATCCTCTAAACATTGAACATAATAATAATATTATTGTTCAAGAAAAAAATTGCACTCATTAATTATTTCCTCAACAGATTCAGCTCACTAACAAAATACTGGTCAGATTCAGTTACTTGATGTGTTTATATTGCACTTATAAATTTTGAAATACACATGTGGAATAAAATGGAGCTTTTCTAGACAGAGGTACTCCTATTGTTTGTACTGAGAACATTACAGAAACTTTAGGTCATTAATAATTAAAACTTAAAAGGTCTGACTAATGTAGCAACCTTATCTTTTAAAGCTGGACTTTGCTCATTGTGCTGAAAGATTAATAAAATCTGTGGCACTAACATGGAATGCAAAATCTGTTTTGAATATCCTTTGAACTGTGTTTTTTTATAAACCAGCTTAAACTAGTTTAAACTGAGAATAAAATCAATTGAAACCTATATGCCACATCACATCAGCACTACAGAGCTCCAAACAAAGACAATGCTTGCAGTATCCACACCCCAACACTCAATATTTCCAAGCTTTTGACTGAAGAAAAGGATTCATCAGTACTTAAACCTGACAACAGTGTGAATGTATAAAATATATATTAATATTGGAAATCTACAACAGGAAGCATATTTTGTTCAGCCCTACCTAGCCCTATATGAAAAAGTAATTGCCCCTTTAGCTACTAAATCAACCAGTTAACCAAATTTAATTGACCATTGGGTTCAGTTTTACTGGCCACACCCAGGCATGATTACTGCTAGACCTGTTGAATCTAGACATCTCTTGAACACAACCTGACTGGCAATGTGAAGCAGGCCAGAAGGTAAGCAGCACATGATCCCACATTCTAAAGAGATTCAAATACAGATGTGAAACAAAGTCATTGAAATCTACCAATCTGGAAAGGGTTACAAAACCATTACTAGGGCGCTGGCATCCATGGGAGAGTTGCAAGGGGCAGAAACCTTGAAAACCCTCAAATATATCCAAATTAAAACAATTCTGCAAAAAATAGTAGACCAGATGCCTCCACAGCAATGTAAAAAATAAGTTATCACAAAGGTTTGCAGTTGCTACTGGCACAACCAGTTATTAGGTTTAAGGGGGCAGTAACTTTTTCACATGGGTGATATAGGTTTTGAATAAATTTTTATCTTCAATAAATGGAATTGACCATTTAAGAGCTACATTTAAATGTGACAAATTAGCAGAAATAGAAGTAATTGAAGAAAAAGCAAATAGTCACCCTTGTTACAGCACTAACCAAGCAAAACTTGGTCTTTTCCTTGAGTTCATTTATAAGTATTTTTATGAGTATTTTTACATCACTGCTTTAATTTTAGCTCAACAATGAGGTGTTCTGACAAAATCTGCTGCCTTGTTGAAATGTGACACCATAGTGTGTATTTACAGTTAAAGCTCTACATGAACCTGTAGGCAGGCCAGTTTGATAGCCTGAATCACACAAAGCAGAAGTCAGCTTCTTATCCGTCAACTTGTTCAAATTTACATTCATTTACATTCTGGTGCCTCAGGCCCTCGGGCACCATTTAAGGTGGAACTCTATCAGAAAACGTTACTTGCATCAATCAAGAATAATAATGTTACTGAGAGCTTTATATTACATTTATATTACATTGTTTACAAATCTGTTGATAGAGCATCATTAATTGTAGTTAATGTTTGGATATTTTCTGCCGTATTTTTAGCTATTTTCCCTGTTTTATGTGGCCATGAATCTATATCATTAACTTCTTCCTACAACAGCCATTATTACTCTAATACATAATACACAATGTAGTAATGTTTTAGGTCATTTCTTTAACGTTATATTTTAATATAATATAATATACAAACATGTTTTCCAAGCTGCACATCCCTCTGAGTTACGGGGGGGGGAGTTGAAGCCCATCCCAGCGGTTACCGGGCATTTTTTTTTTCTTAATCTGGTCTCTGTCTTGGCCACTCCTGGTCTCAGTCTTGACTCAGACTTGACTACTAAAAGTCTTGGTTTTGACTCAGACTCAATGTGTCCCAGCCTCAGTCTTGCCTCAGACTCAGACCTACTGGTCTTGACTACAACACTAATCACCAAGACTGAAGAGCTCTATAAACAGTCTTTTGTAGTTATCCATCAAGACCTATGAAGACACAACATTTAGTTATGCTCCTTTTCCAGGACACTGTTGTGCTTTCTCATTTCAACTTATTTGCTAAGTAATTGATTGTTGTTCTGTACAACAAACCAGCACTTAGTACGTACATCTAGTTTACATTGCAGACAGTGTGTAACCAGCTTCATGGAGGACTTGCTTAACTGAATCATAATTCTTAATAAAACAAAAAACACAAATGGGACAATACGATAGACCAAAACAACTTACTTTTTTGCCACCACTTGTCAGTGCTGTGGCACCACTAAAGGGACATTAACTGCACATAACCATTCCACAACCAATATAGAGTGCATAAATGTCTGTTACATAAGTCCCCCGTCCCAATTATATAGGTCCTCGTTTTACAACATTTACAACATTTACTCTAATACATAAAAAAACAGTAAACACTACATTCCTATCTTTACTCTAAGCACTAAAGATTAGTAAGATGCCCATACGGTAACAGTCCACATTATGAAACTACACGTCTTTCTCTTGCATTTCAGTGCCCCCCTACACTATGGCACCTCCAAAGAGACTTTCAGTGCACATAATTTTCAGTGATATATGCATAATACACATAAAGGTTTGTTACACAGTGCAATAACATACTCACTATTTTGCTCTCCAAATGTAATTTATGTTCCTCCATAATCCCAGAATACATCCTCTGCAGAATGAGTAGTGCTGAGAACGTCACTTCAGGTAAACTCAAAGGTCAGTCTGATGTAAGAACCTTATCAGTTTATAGCTGTGATTATTAACATAGGCTGCAATAAATGCTGTAAAAGTAACAGAGAGCAGCAGAGTCTACTGAAAATGGCCCTTAACAACAGTGTATCTTAAAATGCCAGGCTGAAGTAATAAGTGTATGGTGGTTGTTCGGTTCTGATTCTGCACTGACCTGACCCTAAAGACCAGGACTGGGTTTCCTAAAAGCATCTCCACAAAAAGATAATTCTTAAATGATAGATAGAGCATCACACTGAACAATGTAGCTCAGTAAAACTCAATAAAATTCTAAACGTGAAATGCTCCTGATACGTGTCGGTGGAGTGTCTGAGGCTGAGATTTAGTGTCCTTAGGTCCTCTAAGATGTTCCATCCACAGAAGACTGCAAGATCATTTGTCCCCAAATCTTTGGCCATGTACACATGAACTGTGCCTGTATGAAGAATGAAGCTTTGAACTGCTGCCACCTACTGTTTCTTTCTCATTCAGAGAAAAGATTTTGTAGGAGATTATCATCATCAGTGGTTTAAATCTACTGTATAAATTATAAAAATAACAAAAATTGTTAATATGAAAAATTAATTCAGAGAAAATGTTCAATGTGTTTTTATGCCTTATATACACATATTCAGTTATATGCAAACATTAAAATAAGTTAAACCATCTTCTACAGAGAACCTATGTAGATATATCTACAGGGAATCTCTATATATAGGCCGCTGTCACGCATCCCTCCGGCTCAGACTCTCTTATGAACTCCATTTCCCAGAACTTCCTGGGAGATAATGTGATTGTGGTGCCACCATCATAAACCACCAGCACTCATCCACGCCTGAATATTGATCTGTTTCACCTGTTCTCAGTATCATGTGATCATACCTAGTTGGGATATCAGTCCCAGGCTACTGCCATGGACTTTGGGTCGGGTGCAGCGTAGATAGGAATTCACTGCCCTCATTGACAGTGTCTCATCAATGTCATTGCTACATCGAGGTGTGTTCAAAGTTCATTGAAGAGTGGGCTAAAATTGACAGGAACTCTATCCTTAGTGGCTTATGTAATACTCACTTGACAAAAACTCTGCTACCATTAAGGTAATTCAATTCCTTACCAAGTGTTAGAGAACAAATGATGAGTGCAACTAATTTTTAGTCCAGGGAACTTATTGTGTACTACTAAACACTAAATAAGCTTGTGATAAGTGTGGTCGCCACTTTGGTGGTGTTGTGGTCAATAAGTTGTCTGGAGGCTCCCCATTCAACACTCTTGGACATCAGGGTCTCAATTCCACAGTGCTCTGAAGTTTATTGTGGTTTTGCACAGTATTTACACTCACGAGAAAAAATAAACAAAAAAAAACAAAGCTGTAACCAAATGACTCCACTGACTCAGTCAGCATCTGGCAGCCATTTGTCTCACACAGAACTAAAGCAATTCTGTTGCACTGGGTCTGAGGCTGCCAAACAGACCTTCCACAAACACATCCCCTCTGCACTGTCCCCCTTCCCTTTTAACCTGGTCACCCCTCCCACATTAACTCTGGGCTCAAACCATTATTCACAGTCTAGGGGTTTCTTCATATATACACGTGCACACTTAACTTTAAGAAATGATACTGCGAAGCTAGCTATATTTAACATTATATTTTCTTCTTTACAGGTACCAGCGACCTGGCTCCCACCTTGCCTGGATCCTCCCAGGTAAGTAGAAGCTTAAATTAATACAATTAAGTGCCTGCCATATTAAAAGTCACCATAGTATTTACTGAGGAAAGGTGAATAACCTAACATCATCACAAAGCTACACAGTATTAAATAAGCAACGCTGGTAGTGCACCTGAATTCAGAGCATGCCAAGATGCTTAATGTCTAGAGAAGAGTTTCAAAGAAAAAGACATAATGAGGTATATGTAGTGACACATTTCATATTCTAAGTTACAATGAATTCTGTCTCTGCCAACCTAACATTGAGAAATGTATCACTTAACTTCCTGCAACACTGGTTCACATCTTGCAACACCCTGCTGTCTTACCACTGTATCCTTTTAGTGACATTGCCATTTTTCTCTGTTAAATTGAGGTGGGAACAAGTCTTCACACTCAAGTCCTGAGTCAAGTGCCAAGTCAAGATAGTCTAATCTCAATTCAAGTCCTGAGTCAGTACAGGCAAGTCTCAAGTCAAGTCCCAAGTCAATAGTCCTAATCTTTGAGTCTTAAACAGGTCAGCCTGCATTCTTCAGCTAATTTAAGGCCATGAACACTGAATAAAGTTAACAGTACTATAGCATTTTAGTCACAGCACATTAGCTATGTATGGCTGTATATTAATATTTTTTATTTATACTTTCCAGCTTTTTTATTATTATAATATTATTATTATTATTATTATTATTATTATTATTATTATGGTACACAGATAACCATGACAGTCATACCGGTATACACGAAGAGTATTGCACTACATATGAAAAGAATTTTGCAAGTATTACTGAACTTAATTACATATATATATATATATATATATATATATATATGCGCATTGATGCTGCTGATGCTTCACTTGTTTCCAGCTTATGGAGCCAAACTTGAGCTCTAATGCTTGGCTTGTCTTCTGAAATAAAATAAGCCTAAGCACAGTAACAGATATCTGATGACATTGCTGTTCATTCAGTTTATGGCAGGAAGCAAATTCATTCATATGAAAAATAATCAACTGTGTAGAGTCCAGTCTGCAGACAGAGTCTCCATTTTTCTTCCACTTTGGATCTCAAGTCTTTCCGAGTCATGACACTCAAGTCTGAGTCAGAGTCTGAGTCAATGATGTTGAAGTCAAAGTTCAGTCCCAAGTCTTTCTCGACTTTCTCGAGATGAGTCTAAAGTCATCAGATTTGTGACTCGAGTCCAAGTCATGTGAGTCGAGTCCACACCTCTGTAATTTTGTGTGTAGTCTGGATGCAGTGCTGCTTGTCTGGAATTGGTGTCTGGTGGTATATACTGTTTGTTTTGACTCCTGATTGGGAAAGTGCTTCAGATATAAATTCCATGTATGATAAAACTGTTTCATATGACAAAAAACTTTGAACCTTGAACCTGTGCATTCTGACTATTTTTGATATTCAAGTGTCTTTTAGTTCATGAGCATATATCCAGTTAACTGCAAGAAAAAAATGAAAAAAACATTGGCCAAAAATAATAGATAAAAAATCAAAGCAAAATGTATTTATTTAGGTGTTTACAACAGGTGATGTCATAGAGCAGATTTACAGAAAATCTGGACCCAAGACGCAGTGACCATTGTCCAGGATGACAGTGGCAAGAAAAAAAAAACCCTAATAGCAAGAGGAAGAACACATGAGAGGAAGACTCAAAAGGTAAACCCATACTCTTCTGGTCTGCACCAGAGAGCAAAACAATACCATAAGTGCAATGTGAACAGAGAATGAGATTTTGCAATTAATGTACAGTATTGACTACTGAAAAGGAAAAAATTAAACCAGCCTGTCATTTGACAGAAGTATTTAGATTGACCAATGATAACCGATGGCTGCTGTTAGAGTAACAGCGAAAAATACATCAGACAACTTATACAGCTTGTGTTCGGATGACTCTAAGGATCTAATCTAATCATCAGAGGCTTTACATAAACTTGTGGATTTCATGGCAGATTAAGTGTTATCAATGCAAAAGAGGTACATACTGAACCAAATAGTAAGAAATTCTCAAAAAGTCATGTAAAATTTTTCCCTTGTGGTCTCAGACTTTTGGACATATACCAAATTAAAATGCCTTTTGGAAGGTACTCTTCAACTAGACATTTCTCAATTTGACAAAATTATAACATGCTGGCAATGGGGTAAAAAAAATCGATTTATTCTTAAAAGTATTCAAATGCTATTTTTGTACGTTGGTCAGTATAGATGGTCCAGTGAAGCATTTTGATGATCAAAATCTCCTTTTCTGGAGCCTCTCAGCAGAAAGAGAAGCAGAAGTTTTCTCAGGATGTGGTCAGTGAGCTGAAGAGTAAAAGCGCCTGTGTCACTTTTCACACTCTCGGAGTGGACACTGCTGGAGCAGAGAGAGAGAGAGAGAGAGAGAAAGAAAGAAAGAAAGAAAGAGAGAGAGAGAGAGAGAGAGAGAGAGAGAGAGAGAGAGAGAGAGAGAGCGCGAGATAGAGAGAGAGACAGACAGAGAGAGAGATAGACAGAGATAGAGAGAGAGAGAGGTGAACAGTTCTGTTCTCTCAGTAAAGATGTGGCTCTGTGTGTTTCTGCTCTACTCTGTGCTGCAGGAATCTTCAGGTGAGTCTACACGACTGTGTGAGTTACTCTTCATTTATAAAAATCGATAAAATCGGTTCCGGTCCAAATAATCTGATTCAAAGCCATTCTAAAATACAGTATACATGAATTAAAGTATGGGCTATATGATTCACTGTAAGACAGCAAAAGTCTAAAGAATGTCGCTTCAATGGCTTAAACACAAAATGTTCATGTTTCAGTTAGAAGTGCATCAAACCCGGGCTGAATCCCAAATGGCTGTGTACTCCCTAAATAGTGTGCTATGTAAGTTTTGAAATTCCACAGCGATACAGTGCACTTTTTGTTGAGTATCACAGCGGTAATTTGCTGACCAAAAAGTACTTACAAAGAGAACAATTTTGCATTAAAAGTTGTATTATTTGTTCGTTGTTTTACAACAATAATTAAAAACTGCTTGAAATGACTGCAATATACAGTAATGGGTGACCGAGTGTTCTTCTCCTCATTCAGCAGTACTTGGTTGCTTGACAACAATACTGTACTCTAAAGTAATTACATTTCATAGCTGAATACTTGTTTATATCGATTATTACTAATAAAAACTTACATTATTTACTGAAAAATTTAGTATTTTATCAGTTTTTATGTTGTCCATCATTTTATAAAAGTAATAAACCACTCGAGTTTCATTACTGCGATTTTATCATGGAGAAGGGCTTTTACTCTGCATTGCGTCATGCCTAAGAACACGCTTCCCCAAGATAACATCGCACTAACACAGGGCCTTTTGTTGCTTAGTGCTTAACTTTCTCACTCCTTTACTATGGTGAACTGTAGACAGTAAACTGTGAGCAGTGAAATGTAGAAAAGTTCAGGTTCTAGATATGTTGTTATTATCATGTCTTTATTGGCTCTTTCTCCTCTCTGTCTGATCTCCTTTTCTAAGGATTGACTGTGTTCTTGTCTGAAACTGATCAAAGCTGGTTCTTTAAATGTTCCGTTCAGTGCTGCTTTATATTTATACAGGCTCCAGTTCTGGCCTCTCTTATAGATCTCAAAAGACTCTCAAGTCACTGAAACGGTTAAACAGAAGCTCAACACTGGGCAACATGTTGATCCAGTTTTGTCGATACTGGCTGGAGTGCAGTGAGAAGTCAGGAACCAATCCTGTGTTCTTCTGTGTTTTGTATCCTACATATTCATAAATATACTGACAAATAGAACATTTGTCTTATGTCTCACAGTATCTATGTCTGTGTATCCACACCTTAAACAAGTCTACTCTTCAAAATAATGATGAAATTAAAACAAAACGGTGAATTTGTTTCTGAATTGAACCTTAACAGTACAAAAAGTGCAATGCAATGCACACAAGTTTGCCTTTAAAGAAAGAAATGCAAATTCAAATCTTGAAAATGTTTTGGTGAGAATATAATAGAAGTTTTGCTTTTCATTTTGGCATGAATTCTGCACATCGCTATGGAAAAGTAATGTCCATGTGTGCTTTGCATTTCACAGTTTTCCATTGTAGTGATTTTGGTGGCACTTTATTTTGAGCAGCCGTTTTTATATGAAATAAACACTCGACAGACTTTCAGGAACATATTAACAACATATCAATGATGTGGCAGCAGTGAATACATTCAGTAGGTTATAAAGACTGACTGCATGAATAAAATGTGTTTATATTCTGTTAAATTCAGTTTATCATTTTATTTGGTGTCCAAGTTCATATCTGTAGATGTTTAACCTGAGAGGAACTGAATGTGTAACAGGTTTAATACAGACCATCTCAACATCCTCAACAAGCTGTTATACACACACTGCTGACACCATTCTGTACCTGGAGTTTAACTGGATTAAGTTTTGGTTAAGACTAGGGTTAGGATTAGGACCAGGATCAGGGTTAGGATTAGCTTTTGTGTTGAGGTTAAGGTCATGGTTAGGATAAGGGCCAGGATGTGGGTTGAGGTTAGGTTTTGGGTTGAGGTTAGGATTAGTAGGATTAGGGCCAGAGTGAGGGTTACGGCTATGTTTTGGGATGAGGTTAAGGTTCGAGCCAGGATCAATGTTAAGTTTTGTAAAAATATTTTTTAATCAATTTCTTTTTTTACATAGTCAAGCATCAATAAACACTTTGTTGCTAGTTTTCTAATAGCTTTCAAACTTTTTTTCCATGTGATATAATAATGTAATATAGAATAAAATGTGATTACACCAGATAACCGATATAATAGGTTCATGTCCAGCTGATATTAACAGAGGTCAAAGGTTACTGACAGAACTGTTTACTGTGTTGTTAGCTGGTGAAAGATGGTGATGTGTTGGTGATGTGTCTGTCTGTATTTGTGGGTCTGCAGGCTGCACCCTGCTGATTGACAGTGAGAGAACTTTCATCAGATCTCCAGGAGAGTCTGTTCTGCTGCCCTGCCCCTGTCCTGCAGAGCAGATCAACCCTGATAGAGACACATGGAGATTCTCAGAGACAGAGACTGGAGATCAGACTGCAGTGTGTAATGACAGAGAATCCTGCAGAGGCAGAATTTGGATATTCGACCAAACACATTCCAGAAATTTCTCTCTCCTCATCTCAGATCTGACTAAAGAGGATGCTGGATTCTACACCTGCAGAGCTGATGAGGGAGACATGCCACATATCATGCTACAGGTCAAAGGTCAGCCAGTCAAATCATTATACAGTTTAATTTTTATTGATCACACTGCACCAGTGTAACTGACTCAGCACCAAATCTGTTTCCAGAAGCTTCTCTCTGTAAGACTGAAGAGAACAGTAACAGTAACTGTGGAATACAATGGCAGTCAGACTGCATGATTTGGACAATAATGTATAAACTGGACAATTTAGTAGGGAAATCTCAGAAAATCTTCACACAGAAATTATAACATTTGACAAGGTATGCCCAAAATTTAACCTGACTATAGATGTCCATTTCAGAAAAAAACGACAGTAGCAATATGTAATCGGTTAGAAGAACTCGGAAGCTCGGGTTACAAACAATCTTTGAGGCTTTAATGCAAAAGAGACAAAACTAAGCGATCAAAAACCAAGAGATACACACAGAATAGTTAAAGCACAATTCAGTAAAAAGCAGTAAACTAAGCAAATGGCAAAGGCAAAAACAGAATCAGGTAAACATCTAATAAACAGAAAGGAGAAAGAAATGCTTGGTATATTCAGATAACTGAAGCAAGAAGCAAAGCAAACAAAACAGTTTAAATAAAGTTGAGAACAGGTGAGACAAATCGGTGTCGAAGTAGCAGGGAGGTGTGACAATATTACTACTAGTACTATTACTACTACTACTACTACTACTACTAATAATAATAATAACAACAACAATAATAATAATAATAATAATAACAACTGTAAAGATTATTTATACAACACTATTAGTTTAGCACCTGTATGTGTTGGTGTGTGTGTGTGTGTGTGCGCGCGCGTTCCGCTGTAAGTACACTGGCGCAATATGGCTGCCGCTTTACATTGGTTTTCTGTTAGCTTTGTATTGTTTGTTTTGATGTTTGCCTGAGAAGTTTGCCATCATATCCACTAAGATAGTGGCTGAGAGCGGTTTTCCAACTGTGGCTCGGGGGCTTGTTGGACTGGCTGTTTGGGTGACGCTGCAGCGCGGCTGCGGGGCTCTCTGGACTGGGGACCTGATCGACATGGCATCGCATGACCTGGCCTGGCTGCTTGGTTAATGCTGCACTACAGCTGTGAGGCTGCCTCGACCGGTAGTGTTCGGCTGCATGAGCAGCGCTACGCCGCAGCCATGAGGCCTCTCGGGTCGGCCGCTTGGGTAACGCTGCATTGCAGCTATGAGGCTGCCTGGACTGGTGGTGTTCGGCTGCAGGAAAATGCTACCCCTTTGTGGCGAAGAACATCTTCAGTCTTCGAGGCTTCGCAGTCCGGCCTTCTGTGTGATGCACCGTAGTTGCAGCATGAGACTTTCCCCCGCCACTAACGACTCTTTCTGGGCTAGCTAGCTGAGTGACTCTGTGCTGTGGTCACTGAAATTTCTTCCGCTAGCTGTGGGAACCGTGGAGTGTGTGTGTGTGTGTTCTGTGTCATGTATTGTTGATTATGTATTGATTGTAAAGCATCCTTGAGCATGGGAAAGGCGCTATATAAATAAAAGTGATGATGATGATGATGATGATGATGATGATAAACAGTTTTAATTGTAAAATTATTACATAGAAATCAGAAAATCAGAAGATAATCCCGCTTGATTTTTATTCTATTTCAAAATTTTAGCTTTGAATGAAATTGAATTGTGATTACCTGTTTTAAAGTACAATAACCTGTATATATTGTTCAACATAAATGGTGCCTTCACAGATGTGCAAGTCACTCATGCCACGTGCACTAATGCACCCCCATACTATCACAGATGCTAGCTTTTGAACTGTGCGCTGAACAACAAGCCGAATGGTCCCTCTCTTCTTTAGTCCAGAGGATACAGCATCCATGATTTCCGAAAAGAAATAACATTTCAAAGAATTGCACACTTTTTCACTTTGCCTCAGTCTATCTTTACTTCTCTGGGCCCAAGCTTATTAGAGTTTTAACTTGCATTTGTATGTTGTAGCACGACTTGTGCTACCCCGGGCTTAGGAGGGACACTGGAGGTAGGGTTCAGGGACTGGGCTGTGGGGCCAGGGGACTCTCATCCTGCCTCGTGGGCCTCTCATGGCCATCATCAGCGTGTCCTCTTTCTGCCAGCTGACATCCTCCTCTCGCCGTCACTCACATCCTTTGGCGGTGTTAGGGATTCACACGCTATCCGCTACTCACTCGCAGATCTCTCCCCGTCATCATCACTGGGCTTTGTCGTCGCTTGTAGTTCTGGCCCCACCTTCCAGCTTGCTCTCACAGCCACCATAGGGCCCAGGGGATGGGCGCATGCCATATGTGTGTTCACAGACATGGTGTTTAGTCCATACAGTACAAAATTGTATTCGTTTTTAATGCAGTGCTGCCTGAGGGCCTGAAGATCCATGTTGGTCTCCAGCCTTGTCCCTGGAATACAGAGATTTCCCCGGATTGTCTGAATCTTTTAATGATGTTATGTACCATAAATGATAAAATCCCCAAGTTCATTGCTCTTTTAAATTGAGAAACATTTGTCTTGAATTGCTGCACCTTTTGCCTGTGCAGTCTTTCACAGAGTGATGACCCCTCCCATCTTCACTTCTGAAAGACTGAGATGCTCTTTTTATACCCAATCATGTTACTGAACCTTTTGCCAATTAACTTAATTAGTTGTGAGTTCCACCAGATGTTAACATTACACACTTTACCAGTCTTTTGTTGCCCTCTCCCAACTTTTTTGAAACATGCTGCTGGCATCAAAATCAAAATGGGTATATATTTTTCAAAAAACAAAGTAATTTCTCAACTTCAACATTTGACATTTTGCACAGCATCCTAACTTTTTTGGAAATGAGGTTGTAAGAGGGGCACCAGACCAACAGGACAAAATAGGGTAGCACTTTATTTTATGGTAGTATTTAATTACTAAATATGTACTACTTACAAGTAATTGTCAGGTACAATGTGAGAAATGCAAGATATATTGCAGCTTCTGATACCAAGAATTTACATGGCAGTGGCAAGCATTACCAAAACTGCTTCAGGAAATACATGCCTAGAGAGAACCTTCCTCTCTAAAGGAGACAGCTCAACCTGGGGTCAGAGGTCTCAAGCCCATAGACATGAAACATCCACACCAAAGATAAGTTGCTGTAAATGGCTTCTTTTTAATCAGCGAGTAATACAAGAAACATTAAATTATATGTTTAATTAATGACTCTGTATATAGAGATTAAACCCAAGAAATGAACCCCAATAATTCCACAGTCACAAGAGTCACATCTCCCTTGGAATTCAGGGAGTTGGAGTTTTGGAGGTGGTATCAGTGGAGCCGGAGGGAGGTGTGACACTATATTACTACTACCACTACTAATACCACTACTACCAAAAGTACTACTATTACTACTACCACAACTAGTACTTCTAGTACTACTACTACTAATTACTAATAATAACAATAATGATTATATATATATATATATATATATATATATATATATATACACACAAACACACACACACACACACATATATAGTTTAGCACTTTACATAATTTTAGTTGTAAAATTGTTACACACAAACCAGAACATTTAAATGATAAAATATTATCCCATTTAAATAATTTTTATTCTATTTCAACATTACAGTGAATTTGAATGAAACTGAATTCGTGATTATCTGTTCTAAAAGCACTAATCAAACAAAATAATTGTTGACAGATTAATGGATTTGGTAGATTTAAAAGTTGAGCCTGGCCTTTTTCTGATTATATTCTCAATCTGAGAATATAAATGTCTTTTGTAAATGTATGAAGAATGACGGTCAGTTAAAGAGTGTGTGTTGTTGTTTTAGGCTGCGCTCTGTCAGAGAATAAACAGACTGTTCCAGTCAGTAGATCCTCAGGAGGGTCTGTTCTTCTGTCCTGCACCTGCACTGACCTGCAGGACAGAGCTGAGAGAGTTCAGTGGAGAACACCAAACCATGAAGATCTCCTTCAGCGCTACAGCGGTCGAGTTCAGACGTTTAACCAGAACTCTCCAGGAAATCTCTCTGTACTGATCTCAGACCTGACTGAAGAGGACGGAGGAACATATTCATGCTGGATAAACCAGAATCAGTACAGGAACTTCAGCCTCACTGTTAAAGGTAAACTGCTGAATTCTATCTCTTTCACATTCACACCTGATAGATAAAGTCTGAATATCTCTCAAACACTAAAACTAAAACAAATAGTCACAATGGAGCTTATTGTCAAGTGACAGCAACACAATAACAATACATAAACATAAGAAATTTTCAAATGATTTCTTAAAGTGGCATTTGTGTTTTTATCCAAGTGCTCTGTTGCTACAATACCCAGCATGCATTATGCAAATATGTCATACAAAGGTTGGGATCCCACTGTGAAAGAAATCCTCATTGGTCATGTACCAGCTAATAAAACGAATAGATACAACAGGACAAATGACTTTTGCTTTAGCAGGTACACTGTATTGCCAAAAGTATTCACTCACCCATCTAAATAATTGAATTCAGGTGTTCCAATCACTTCCATGGCCACAGGTGTATAAAACCAAGCACCTAGGCATGCAAACTGCTTATACAAACATTAGTGAAAGAATGGGTCGCTCTCAGGAGCTCAATGAGTTCCAGCGTGGTACTGTGATAGGATGCCACCTGTGCAACAAGTCCAGTCGTGAAATTTCCTCACTATGAAATATTCCACAGTCAACTGTCTGTGGTATTATAACAAAGTGGAAGTGACTGGGAACGACAGCAACTCCGCCACGAAGTGGTAGGCCACGTAAAATGACAGAGCGGGGTCAGCGGATGCTGAGGCGCATAGTGTGCAGAGGTCACCAACTTTCTGCAGAGTCAATCGCTACAGACCTCCAAACTTCATGTGGCCTTCAGATTTGCTCAAGAACAGCGTAGAGAGCTTCATGGAATGAGTTTCCATGGCCGAGCAGCTGCATCCAAGCTTTACATCACCAAGTGCAATGCAAAGCATAGAATGCAGCGGTGTAAAGCGCCGCCACTGGACTCTAGAGCAGTGGAGACGTGTTCTCTGGAGTGACAAATCATGCTTCTCCATCTGGCAATCCGATGGACAAGTCTGGGTTTGGCGGTTGCCAGGAGAACGGTGCTTGTCTGACTGCGTTGTGCCAAGTGTAAAGTTTGGTGGAGGGGGGATTATGGTGTGGGGTTGTTTTTCAGGAGTTGGGCTCCTTGGCCCCTTAGTTCCAGTGAAAGGAACTCTTAATGCTTCAGCAGACCAAGAGATTTTGGACAATTTTGCGCTCTCAACATTGTGACTGCGCACCTGTGCACAAAACAAGGTCCATAAAGACATGGATGAGCGAGTTTGGTGTGGAAGAACTTGACTGGCCTGCACAGGGTCCTGACCTCAACCCGACAGAACACCGTTGGGATGAATAAGAGCAGAGATTGCGAGCCAGGCCTTCTCATCCAACATCAGTGTCTGACCACACAAATGTGCTTCTGGAAAATGGCCAAAATTTCCATAAACACACTCTTAAACCTTGTGGAAAGCCTTGCCCAGAAGAGTTGAAGCTGTTATAGCTGCAAAGGGTGGCTGACATCATATTAAACCCTGGATTAAGAATGAGATGTCACTCAAGTTCATATGCGTGTGAAGGCAGACAAGCGAATACTTTTGGCAATATAGTGTACTTCAGGTTATTTCACAAGCTTTCATTGAAATAGTTGGGTTAGGCTACTAATACAAGAGAGAAGACCTAACAGACTACTTTTCCTAACTCCTGTAGGGATCCCTGAACAAACCTCAGCTGGGACAACAGCTTCTCCACCTTCTTCTACTCCCGGTAATTTGAATGCTTTTTTACCAGGGTTTAAAATTTCTTAGGGTGGTTAATGCAGAAGGTGAATACTGACATGATGACTGCTGACTACACAAGTTATAATGATGCTCTATTTAGTGATGTATTGCTTGATGAAAATGTATTGAAGTTTACTTGTGCTCCATTAAGAGTTACTTTTTCATTAACTATGGCCTGCAGTTTATATAGTTACATAAGTATTGGATAATGTTTTTGAATGACTAAAGCAAAAGTAAATTTATTCAGTGATTGCCTTGTTTCATGCAGTGCCTGGCCATTTTTTAAGGAAAACTGGAAATAAGACTAATAGCTATTAGTGGTAATGCAACTTAGGCTATTTAATTCAAAGATCATTCATTTTTTTATCTGTTGAATGTCAAAAATACCTACTACAACTTCAGCTATATATTTACATGGAAACTTTGACCTACATCTGCTTTCAGTTCATATGTATTTAGAGAGGTAAAAACACATTTAAACATGTAAAAAAGTAGCTTTAAATGTGCACCCACAGAACTTATCTTAGGGCATATTTGGGCACATGAGTACTGCCTAAGCTCCCTTAGTTCCATCCATCCATCCATCCATCCATCATCTAAACCGCTTATCCTTCTGGGTCGCGGTGGGGTGCTGGAGCCTATCCCAGCTGTCATTGGGCGGAAGGCAGGATACACCCTGGACAGGTCGCCAGTCCATCACAGGGCAGACAGACAGACATACACGTTCACACGCACACTCACACCTAGGGGCAATTTAGCACATCCAATCAGCCTGACTGCATGTTTTTGGACTGTGGGAGGAAACCGGAGTACCCGGAGGACACCCACGCAGACACGGGGAGAACATGCAAACTCCACACAGAAACGACCCTGGTCACCCGGCCGGGAATCGAACCCAGGCCATTCTTGCTGTGAGGCGACAGCGCTACCCACTGCGCCACCGTGCCACCCTGCTCCCTTAGTTCCTTCGCCAAAAAATGATGATGCAGATGAAGTCCCTTTTTGTCCATGTTGGCAAATTTAAGGTTGTACAAGAAAGTAAACCTTTTAGCTCTAGACACTTGAGGGCCATCTTCAAATAGGGTCCTTTGGAACTCAGTTTCACTAACCCCCCCCCAGCTATGATGTCCGTGTGTCAAAAAAAAGTTTCACAGGAACTTTTAAGCTCTCACCACATCAAGAATAGTAAACTCAGGGACATCTGATTAAGATTTAGTGTTAACAGTCATTAGTAGCATTCTGAGCTTCTGTTTCAACTCTTCTGTGCTACATACTGCCTCTGGTCAAACTACGTACAAAATTATTATTCTACTAATATTAATAGTAGTAGTAGTAATAGTTAGGAGGTAGTAATAGTTAGGAGACTTCAGTGTAGAGTGGGCAGCCAGTCCAAGGCAGGTGGCGGTGACTGGGTTGTGGGTAACTGGTCTGAAGTGGGTAGCCGGAGAGCTCTACAACCAATCATCCAGCAACCACAATGCAAAGATAATCTCAAGGCATCCCTATTTATTGCCCTTTGGGGGTGATGAAGTAATCACCCCACCCCTTTTACAAAATTCCATATCATCTTAGTCATCTAATACAATTCCCTTTTATTAGTTTTCACTTCAGCTATAGTTTATACTGTCATCCAACAATTCCCTTCCTTTCAACCATAACTTGTAGCTGCAATTTGTACAGTTTCTTTTTTGTGAGTTCATCCTCTTTTAGAGGTGATATTCCAAATGCATGCATAGCCTGTTTCCCAATGTTACCTTTTTTAGGAGATCTCCAAATGCTCAAGTTGGCCAAAATTTAGTTTATTGATTATTAATCAGGGAACGTTTTATTAAATCCTTCAATCAGTTTCTAGAGTGCTTCATAAATTAGGGGCATGTTTGATTTATTGTCCACCCCTAAGATGGTCAGAGGTCATTTGAAATGGACTGTAGTCATGACTAAGTAAATGCATTTCCTAAATAATGACAAAAGCCATGGTGTCAGATAATTTCACATCCTATTCATAAATCGTTTGAAGATTTACTCAGAGTTCTCCAGTTAAATGAAATTATGGTTTCTTGGTTATACCAGGATAATATTTTAAGTCCTATTCTTATAACCACCTTTCTCATTTCAGGTCTGATTATCAAGACTCTTGAAGCTTGCAAGGTCTGGAGACACGTTACTGTGAAGCATATTGACTTCTCCAAATCTCTTAATAGCCATAGCTAACTGTACAAAGTTCAAAGTGTAATATTACTTGCTTTTTCCTAGGCTAATGCCACCCTAGACTGTACAAACAACCTCTTGAGTCAGATTGACATCATAGATCAAGCGTTACCAAAGAAAGTAAGTAGTATTTTGGACCTAATAGGTCATTTAGAAGTAAACTATTACTCAAATGCTTCTGACTGGTTTCTCTAAATGCTGTTTTAACACTTTTATGACCTATATGTCTTAGCCAATAGCATTTGGCTTTCGTATATACACTTCAGCTTCTTTCTTATTGTTGAACAGGATGTGGAGGACACACTGAATTACCTTATCACTCAACAAAACAGTCTCATTACTGGAAAAACTAACCGAGATGGACTAGTTTTCTCTTTCAATAGAATGCTGAATGCCACTGAGAAACTGGTGTCTACTTTGGTGAAGACAGTAGAGACCAACTCTTCTGTTAGCATCTCCCTTAAAAATATAGGTAACCACATAGGCATGCATTGTATTGTGCTGCTCATCAACACACATATTTGTATATGAACCCACTTACCTGCATTATGTTTCTTTGTTAGAGGTTCGTGTTTTTGTAGTTGGACAAAATTCATCCTTGAAGGAAATGCTTCAGCTTCACACACCACATGCTAAAATGGACATTGATCTGAATGGGATTTCTAGAAAGAAAATGAATCAAGGTATGATCAGTGTTAGTGACATTGGTACCAACCTGTATTATTGTCTTCCTCTTAGGTACAGTGCTGCTTGAAAGTTTGTGAACCCTTTTTAATTATGTGAATTTTGGGATAAAAGTGACCTACAATGTGATTACATCTTCAGTTTACTCATAACAATAGGAAAAGAGAACTGAAATAAATAACGCTGCTGTTAGAACAAAACCTTGCATCTCCAAAACAGTAACTTTACAGGAGAAGGAAAAACCTACTCAATGGCAACAGACATTTTTTCAAGTCTTTTTGGGACATTTCTTTTGGTCCATTCATCATGAAATTTACACACAATGTAAAGGACAATAGACAAATTATGTCAAAAACTGAAAAATGACAAAAATGGAGATACAAGGTTTTGTTCCGACAGCAGCGATAAGTAAGTTTTGGGTTTTTCATTCATTTACTGAACAAAGTGATCTATATTACTTTGGTTGGTTGGCATAAGTATGATAATCGCAAGAGGTATCACTTTGGTAAAGGGAATACTTAGGACCGTGGCGGCAGTATCATGGACTGGGGCTGTTCTGCTGCTATTGGACTGTGACAGCTTGCCATCATTTGATTTGTGTCAAGACATTCTACAGGAGAATGTTTGGGCATCCATCCATGAACTGAGTCCTGCAGAATGACAATAACCCTAAAAACACCAGTTAATCAAGAAAGAATGGTCAAAGCAGAAGACAATTCATTGCTACCCAAGGTGGTCACAACTGTTACTGAAAACAGAGGATCACTTATATTTGCCAACAGACATTAAATGTTAGATCACTTTGCTCAAGAAATGAATGAAAAACTATATAATGGTTTGTGTTATTTGTTATCTGTTGTTGTGACAAATGAAAATCTGATCACACTAGAAACTAAAAATCCAATAATTAAAATTAATAACATGCAGCAGTCTGAGAATTTATACATAAAGGTCTTGCATGGTTACTAGTGGCCACACTTTTTCCATATATTGTAACTGCAGTTTTAGAAATGCCTAAAAAAAGATGCAACGAAAGAAAACATGTCATTGTATAGTGATTGTATGGTATTTAATCTGTGTTTTAGGGCACGCTGCTGTAGCCTTCATGAGCTACACCAACATGTTGAATTCCAGCCTGTTCAGTGCCAATACATCCAACACAACAAAACGCATCATGTCTGCTGTGGTTTCAGCCACGCTCCCAAAAACCAACAACAGAAGCCTCGACAAACCAGTCAATTTCACCCTGAAGCATCTTGAAGTGAGTTATTCCTTTCTATTTAGATGAACTGACAGCATCTGATTATAGTTCTGAACACGCTTATTTGGACCTATGCATTAATGGTTCTCTTCTGAAATAGTAAAAACATACAAAATGGTTCTCTTTTTTCACTTCACGTCAGTAACTATAAACTGAATATCTTGTTTAGAGAACAAAACTATGCATTCAGTTCTATTTTCATGCAAATGTTTACAGGATATCAAACAACATCTGTGAAAACATTTTTATTATACAGTCATATGCAAAAATTTGAGCGCCTCCATTTTTATTTAAGAAAAAAAAAATAATAACACACTCTCTACTGAGAACACAGTTTATTTGCTGAACTTGAAATGTAATAATGTAAAACAATATAAAATGTGACCTGTATTTAACACTTTTTTTTCATTTTTTGGTTTCAATATGTTAAACTCAGCAAATAAGTTGAAATTGCACAGTCAAATTTGCAGAAAAATGTCACATTTAAATGTGTTCTCTGTAGAAGATGAGTTAACTTACCTTAAAAGAATAAACAAAACAGGTGCCAGGTCTGTACACAGCATGTGAGCAGGACGCATCCTTTTTTGTGGCTGAAACTGGTGCAAAAGGCTCAGTGTATCTTGCCCAAAGTTTAGCACAGCAAAGCTCCAAACCTATCAGCTTACACTAAGCAAAAGACATAAGTAGTATAAAAAGTGATGGCAAATGTATTTTTTTTTCTTTTTTTTTGATGGTTTTATAAAATCTAAGATCCAGTAAGTTTGGAGCTGCATTTTAATCTCACCCAAATGATGGCTTTAATGGTTTGTATGTTGCATTTTAGACTAGAAATCCATATTATGCCAAGAAATATGATACAATTCAAAAACAAATAATGTTATGAAAAGATGGGTTAATCATCTAAGCAGTCACAGTGGTTTAAACAACCAGTTGTGCTTTCTGCTTGCTTGATAACATTTTTACATTTAAACTGATTTCATATATTTTTTAGCATTTTTAACATATACATTTTTAAAAAATTGATGTTATTTTTTATCATGTTTTTCCCTTTGTCTCTTGTTCAGGAGTTGAATCCCAATTATGTACATTCCTGTGTGTACTGGAATGAAACTGATTGGGTCACAGATGGCTGTGCACGTATAAAGACCAACAGCAGCCATACTGTGTGCTCCAGTACTCACCTATCAACTTTCGCTCTTATCATGCAGATCAACCCACGTCAGGTAATCAGAGAAGATTTACTCTGGATATGGACCATAAATCTTACCAAAACATCAAGTTTACAACAAGATAGTGTATATGGTCATGTGACAACACAGAGAACACCGCCCTAATCAGATTCCCCTACTCCAGTGAAAAATGTCCCAGCTCACCACCTAGTCAAACACTGCTACCACAGTGAAAAGCTTCCTGGTCTAATAACAAATCATAATGTGTGTGTGTGTGTGTGTATATATATATATATATATATATATATATATATATATATATATATATATATATATATTATATAAGAGAGAGAGAGAGAGAGAGAGAGAGAGAGAGAGTCAGTTATATATAATGTACATTACTTTGAACCTATGTTGGTAGTATGTGCAAGTATCTATGTTACTGTGTAAATTGTAGAACTCAGGTATGGATATCTACACCGATAAGGCATAACATTATGACCACCTCCTTATTTCTATGCTCATTTTCCATTTTATCAGCTCCACTTACTATATAGGTGCACTTTGTAGTTCTACAGTTACAGACTGTAGTCCATCTGTTTCTCTGCATACTTTGTTAGCCTCCTTTCACCCTGTTCTTCAGTGGTCAGGACCCCCATGGACCCTCACAGAGCAGGTACTATTTGGGTGGTAGATCATTCCTAGCACTACAGTAACACTGATGTGGTGGTGGTGGTGTGTTCGTGTGTGTTGAGTTGGTCTGTGTGGATCAGACACAGCAGTGCCTCAGTGTCGCTGCTGGACTGAGAATAGTCCACCAACCAAAAATATCAAGCCAACAGCGTCCTGTGCGTCCTGTGACCATTGCGTCCTGTGACCACAGCATCCTGTGCGTCCTGTGACCGCTGATGGAGGACTAGACGATGACCAAACTGTGCAGCAGCAGATGAGCTATCATCTCTGACTTTGCATCTACAAGGTGGACCGACAAGGTAGGAGTATCTAATTGTGGACATTGAGTGGACACAGTGTTTAAAAACTCCAGCAGCACTGCTGTGTCTGATCCACTCGTACCAGCACAACACACACTAACACACCACCACCACCACATCAGTGTTACTGCAATGCTGAGAATGATCTACCACCCAAATAGTACCTGCTCTGTGAGGGTCCGTGGGGGTCCTGACCACTGAAGAACAGGGTAAAAGGGGGCTAACAAAGTATGCAGAGAAACAGATGGACTACAGTCTGTAACTGTAGAACTACAAAGTGCACCTATATAGTAAGTGGAGCTGATAAAATGGACAATGAGCATAGAAACAAGGTCATAATGTTATGCCTGATAGGTGTATGTTACTATAAAAGTGTGGTAGAACTCAGGTATGGATATCTATGTTACTTTATAAGAATAAGTGTATCCATATCTGATAACTCAAGTGCAGAAAGCTGTCTTACTATATAATTGTTTTAGAACTAAGGCATGCATGTCTGACACTCTATAAGTCTGAGAAAAGCTATCTTTTGTAAGTTTTTGCTTAATTGGACTATAGATTTCCTATTGAATAGGAATTTCAGAGTGAACATCGCTTTAAAGTGATCAACATGGTGGTCGTGTCATTTGGGCTGGTGTTCCTGGGATTGGCTCTGTTGACTTTTGCCCTCTGTCGGAAGAACCCGAGAGTGATCAACGCGGCTCGAATCAACCTGTGTATAAGCCTGTTATTGGGCCACCTTCTCTTCCTGCTCACACAAACATTAGTGAAGAAAAAATACCAGGTGAGCGTCGTTACCTACACACACCCTCCACAGGAAATTATTGCATATTTGTAGCTTCATTGGGTGAATATCTATGAACTACAGACCATGTAAGGGTTATTATTTTTACAGATACTCACATCTAGTCATGAAATCTGTTTATAAATGATTTTTTCCAAATATTTGGTTAGGTTCCATTTTATTTTCCCAGTATAGGTTACGTGTAGAGTTGAGGTTACGGACAGGGTTTACAGTGAATGTTAAGAATAGGTTTGAGTTTTGAGTCGGAGTGAGTGTTAAGGTCAGTGCTATGTTTAGAATGAGTGTTAGGGTAAGTTTAGGTTTTGGGTATAGGTTAAGGTTAAAGGAAAGGTTAGGGCCCAGACGCTCCAATCTAATGTCAAAGAACTTTTCCTTTCATCATCTCACCAATGCCTCTTGCTTCCCTGTGAAAGCTTGCACTTTTGCACACAACCCCAAACTACTACTGATGGTAGACATGCAGACTTAATGCACCCATATAAAAGAATAAAGCTGAACAGCAGAAGGTGACAATAGTTTGTATTTTAAATTGAAGAATTAAAAATGGCTTGCAAAGGCCTGGGATGACCAGCCCAGCAGATGACCATGGGCTAATAAGCTTCCCCACGAGAGTTAGGCTTTAGGTTTTAACATTTATGATGGATACAATGTAAAAATGCAACACAGGAATAAAGCATATGATTTGAAAGTCTAACAAGCTTAAATTGTCTGTGTTTAAGCTAAACTTAGTGATGAAATGAAATACAGTACTGTATGTGTAATGCTAACCTAACATAGACGAACTTGTTAGCGAATGCCTTTACAAAAACATTACATATTCCACATGTGAAGTGTCTGAAAAATACATGATCATGCAAACACTTAACATGTGAATAATGTGATCACATGATTTTCAGATAAGCATCTTTTCATATATGATGAACTGTTTTTTTTTTTCACAAATACATACATACTATAAAACATTTGACTTTGAAAGAAATGTATTTTTTATGCAAAACACAGTTTCAGTTATTACAAAAAGATGAAAGAGAATAGAAATTATATACATTAAACAGTGAAATAAAATGCATTGCTGTTCCAAGAATTGACTTAGTATCCTACACTTTATCTGAAGTGATTTATCAACCTGAGCTCCTCAAGAGCTCTCGTGTCTGGGTTTGTTCACAGACAACAAAATATTTTAATAAATTTAACAATCTCAAAATTTGCAATCTCAATAGACAAACACTGACAGTAGAGGCTCGCACTGATGAGCTTAGTGACTTGAAACATGGCACTGTCACAGGATGCCACCTCTGCCACAAGTAAGTTTGTGAAATTTCCTGTTAGACTTGCCTCTTCAACAACAGCAACAACAGCTCAGCCACGAAGTGGTAGACCACGCAAACTGACAGAGTGGGGCTGCTGAGTGCTGAAACCCACAGTGCCCATACTCTGTTGAATCACTCACTAAAGAGTTCCAAATAGCCTCTGGAAGCAACATCAGCAAAAGAACTGCACAGAGTCAAGGGTCGTGGGGGAGTGGGGTAAAGCACACAGCCACTGAAGCAGTGGAAACATATTCTGTAAAGTGATGAATTACGCTTCTCTATTGGTCAGTCTGATAAACGAGGCTGGGTTTGGCGAATGCCAAGAGAACATTATCTGTCTGACCGCTGTAAAGTTTGGTGGAGGAGGGATGATGATATGGGGTTGTTTTTCAGGGGTTGGTCTAGAACCCTTAGTTCCAGTGAAGGGAAATCTTAATGCTTCAGCACCAAAACATTTTGGACTATTGTATGCTTCCAACTTTGTGGGAACCGTTTGGCAAAGAGCCTTGTCTGTTCCAGCATGACTGAGCCCCAGTGCACAAAGCAAGGTCCATAAAGTCATGGCTGGGTGAGTTTGGTGTGGAAGAACTTGAATGGATGAAAACTTGAAAGAGCCCTGACCTCAACCCCATCCAACACCTTTGACCCTCTTGTCACTTCATAAATGCTCTACTGGATGAACGGACAAAAATTCCCCACAGACACTCTCCAAAATCTTGTAGAAAGCTTCCCAGAAGAGTGGAAGCTGTTACAGCTGCAAAGGGGGGCCAACTCCATATTAAGGCAAATGGAGTTAGAATGGAATGTCATTAAAGCTTCTGTAGGAGTAATGTGTAGGTGTCCCCATACTTTTGTCCATATAGTGTATATAGTACAATAAGAACAAGGAAATATCAACAAATAATTTCTAGTTCACCATCAAAATTAAGGAAACAGTAATAAGTTGTATATTGTAATAATATAGTGTAAAGTTGCAGGAAACTGCAGCACTAATAATATTTCTGTATTTAATTCACTCTTTCTGCAGTTGGTGTGTGCAGTGCTGGCAGGCATTGTGCACTTCCTCTTCCTCTCTGCTTTTGTGTGGATGTTCATTGAGGCACTGATGCTCTTCCTCGCTATAAAGAACCTATCACGTCCTAAATCAAAGCATAAGGAGGTGCTTAACTGGAAGCTTTTAACTTCTGTGGGGTATATGGTGGCTTTGGTTGTGGTGGGCGTGTCTGCTGGAGTGGTACCTGACGGATACAGCAGTGAAGAGTGAGTGTGGAGAATAATACAAATTTAATGTCTTCAGATTTATTTTCATTAGGCGTTGTGAGATGAAGTTTGGTGGTTACACTTCAATAATCAGCAGCACTATAAAAAGTACAGAGAAATTCTAGTTGAAATTCTACTTTTAAGTACTTGAGTATGAGTACTTTATCAAAGTCTTACTCAGTTAAGGGTGGACGTGTGGAGCCAAGAATACACTTCAGCGAAAGTAAAAAAATAACTGCATTTAAACATACTCGGCTATGTAAAAACACATAGCAGAAGGATTCAAAGTTTTCTTTTTGGTGGTGTGTGATGTCAACTTCCTTCTTTGATCTCACCCTCACTTCTCCTTAAGCATGGAGGGTGAGAAACGTTTAAGAGATTTTTTTTATATACTTACACTGGAGAACAACTAGAGAAATGCAAAGCCTTGAAACAGATACCAAGATTACCGGCTGAGACAGAGCAGCCTGAACATAGCAGCGTGAACTCAAGACTGAGCGGCAAGCAGCATGTGATCACCCCTTAAATAGGGTGCCCACAGCTGCTGCTGCTCAGCCCTAATTACTTATTCTTGGCTCTCCTGCCCCTCCTAGTGGCCGAAAGTGGCCTAGCCGGACATTACAGATGTGGTGTAGTGGTGACTAATTGTTGGTACTGGTCCTCACACAAAGACAATTATCATAGTTGTTTTGTTTTACACTGAATATGAATTTGCTTGAATGTTTTACCAAAGCAATACATCCAAATGTACACAAATTTGTCAGAGAAAAGGAGAAAAATCTCCTGATCTGAGTTTTGTCATGAGTACTTTGAATGTCTAAATGAAAACAAAAGGAGTAAAAACATCCTTTTGGAAATATAACTGAGCAAAAAGTACAAGCAATTAACTTCTATAATATTTAAGCAAAGTAAAAATCTCCCCATTACAACTAGTCAAGTATTGATCAACCCCTTTGCTCTCTTTAGATGCTGGCTTACGACAAGCAAAGGTTTCAACTGGAGTTTTCTGGGCCCTGTTTTTTTCATCCTTGCAGTAAGTACACATGGAACCACCCATTACAGTCACAGTTAACCCCTTAAATGCCAGGTTTATTACATACTAATGCTTATTATTCAGTAACTAAAGTGACTTCAATGCAAACTGGTTGAACTATTCTTAGGTTATAAAAGTGTATAGTAAAACCTTGGGCCCATGGGTGGGCATTGAAGGGGTCAAATCAGCGAACACTGTGTTCTCAAATTACTAACAAATTAGCTGTTGAAACAGTTAAACCTAAGCATAACCTAGTTTTCTTTACATTTACAGTCCAACATGATCCTTTTCAGTTTGATTGCTATCAGTCTGCGATCTTCTCTGGCTCGCCTGAACAGTCAAGTTTCACAGATAAAACAAACCAGGTAACACAAGCCGTACATCTTAAATTATGTTATGGTCTTTTTTGGTCTATTAAATAAGCATTTAGATTTTTTTTTTTTTTTTATATATAAATAGTATGTAAGATTATTATTATTATTATTATGAAGTCTGACGTTACAGGCAGATGTCAATCTGAATTATGAACTGATGAAATGTATCTATTTCTGATGGTATATGCTATATATTATTACATTTCAATAAAGCATTATTAACATACTATAGCTTATAATTTGAGATTTGATCTAAAATACCTTTGACTCTATAAAAACGAATTCTGTCCCATATGATATTTGATAACTCTGACTGCAAGATTACACTTAAACAGTAAGAATTCCAAGTCTAAAAAACATAGACATGGCAATTTCATTTACTGTATTTTCTCATGGTACAGAGTTAATAATTGTTATGTTATTAATTGTTGAGTTATTTATGTCATTATCACAACATTGCAAACACTGGTTCCCCAGGGATAAAGACATCATTTTCTTAAGATCTTGTGAAGAAATGTGACTTTATTTAATTAATTCCAGTTAGTAATGAATTTCCAGTTAATTACCAACTACTGCCTTGATAAGTCTTAATATCATTATAAAGGCATTATAATGCGAACCTAAACTGAAATGTTACCATAAAGTTTTGCAATTTTTAGATACTTAGTCAATCAAACTTTTGGACCATATTCCAAAACAAATAGAAAGAAAAAAAAAAGAAAACCCTAAACTTCTACTCCAAACAGACACAAACATCAGCAGAATGTCCATCCTCTCTTTTTTCTCTTTGTAGGACTATTTTCTTTAAAACCATGGCCCAGTTTGTCATCTTCGGTTGCCCCTGGATACTGGGTGTCTTCACGGCCAACAGTGAGGCGCTAGAGATTATCTTCTTGATCCTCAACTCTCAGCAGGGCACTTTCATCTTTATCGTCCACTGTGTCCTCAGTAAAGAGGTTAGCCATCACCGCACTACCCACCATACTGAAACCAGACAAAACTGTATGACGTTTATCATGACATCTGTGACAACGTTCAAGACATGCAGTCTAATATTATTATAGCACATATGGGCACATATTAGCCTCATGGGTTCTGCACAGTTGTGTCTTTTGTGTAGTTCAGGATCTCTTGTAGTCAAGCATGGACAATCCTGCAGGAAGACCAATGCTTATTTGATCTAATTTTGTCCTGATTGTACTTGCATTCTGACACTGTTTGATGTTTCTTTTCAGGTAAGGCAAAAATACAGGAAGTTGCTGTGTGGTAGCTGTGTGACTACATACTACGTAACTTCTGTCACTGAAGTCCAAACCACACAAGGATGAAATCCAAATCTACATGCCTGTTGAAATCATAGCTATGATAATAACATTCTGGTGTTCAGTAGGTTAAAGACTGAAGTAACTCTTACTTCTCAAAAAAATTACTTTCTCAAAAAAATTAACTTCTTATGCAAATGTTATGTGAAAAAGCATTATATGCAAGAGTTCTTTCTTTTCCATAGGCCCCGAGGACTTGTTTATGTGGTGTTGCAACAACAAATACAGCATTTTCATTTATTATTCTGTTGGTTATTTTTGTTTTCTTGAATGAAAATGGTGTTATTTGTTTAGGATGAAAATCCCAGTCTATCACTGTTATTCTGTTAGTAAATGATGAATGATATTGCACTGTATAAATGATATTTTTTCTTGTGTGGTAATGAAATAACATTAATTTGCTGCATGCATAGCTCACTTTTCACCTTTAATACACACCATACAGCTTACAAATATACAACCCACAAATATACAAGTTGGGACGCTGTGTAAAATGTAAATAAATGCAAATAAAAACAAAATGCAATGATTTGCAAATCTCATAAACCCATATTTTATTCACAACAGAACATAGAACACATATCAGATGTTGAAAGTGGGACATTTTTCCCCTTTCATGAAAAACATTAACTCATTTAGAGCTTGAACCTCTGCCCATCTTTGAGTCTGAGACACTCTGCCTCTCTAAAATGCTCTTTTTATACTCAGTCATGTGAGTTAATTGCAAATTGATCCTCCAGCTGTTTTTTTATTAGTACGACTTACTTTTCCAGCTTTTTGTTGTCCCTGCCCAACTTTTTTGCAATGTGTTGCTGTCATCAAGTTCTAAATAAGTTAATGTTTCTCATGAAATGGTAAAATGTCTCACTTTCAACATGGCAGCAGGTAGCTTTTATTTTATACAACAATTTTTCAATGCATAATGGGCATTACTGGGCATTTCAAGCAAATGTTCAAGACACAGTTTACCAGATTGTTGTTCCTGTGTCTCGGGATTTAGTACTGAGTGTTTCTCATGACCATCCTTGTTCAGGATATTTGGGAATCACTATGACATATTCATATCTCCTAAAACATTTCTTTTGGCCTGCTCTGTGAAAATTTGGTAAATTGTGAAGTTTGGTCCGTACAAAAGCATCAGATATAACCTATGTAGTTCTATCAAAGAACCCAAGAGACAAGACATATTGAAGCTGGAAGGATACTACACCGCTGTGGACTCCTGCCACTTGTGGCAAGGCCTCCAACACATCCCAAATTTCCAGCAGAGGAGGAAGAGTGTCACAACTAGCCATACTATTCTGCTAGATGAGCTGAATGGGTTCTATGCTTGCTTTGAGGCCCTAAGTATCGACGACAAAGGGGGTTTTTGCTACAGAGAGTGCACAAAACCGATTGCAGATGGCAGATGTGGAAAGGGCACTGAGGAGAACAGACTCATGGAAGGCAGCTGGCCCAGACAACATTCTCAGGTGTGCACTCAGGGTTTGTGCATCAGAGTTGGCTGATGTGCTTGCAGACATATTCAATCTGTCCCTCGCACAAGCTTCTGTACCCACCTGCTTCAAGTCCACCACCATTGTACCCCTCTCAAAGAGAAGCACCATGACCTGCCTAAATGACTATTGCCCCATTGTGATTTGTTTTAAAAGGATATTCATTACTCACATCCAGGAGATCATTCAAGACAGCTTGGACCTTCTGCCGTTTGCGTACCGTCAGAACTGGTCCACTGGTGAATGCAGTCAGCAATGCCATTCACACAGCTCTCACACATCTAGAGGGCAAGAACACCAATGTTGAAGCACTATGGACATCCCACACAAACTCTCTGAAAAGCTCCTCACCCTCAGACGACCCCCTCCCTTTTGCAGCTAAGTGCTAAACACTCTTATAGATGAACCCCAGTCAGAATTGGCAACTGCACATCCAGCACAAAACCTGTAAGCACAGGGACCCTCCATTGCTGTGTGCTGAGACCCCTGCTGTACACCTTTTTTACACATCACTGTGTGACCTCCCAGAAGAACACCAGCATCATCAAGTTTACTGATGATATTATAGTCACTGGACTGATCACTGGTGGGGACGAGACAGCCTACAGGAGGGAGGTGGCAGATCAGGTGGCCTGGTGTCATGACAACAATCTTTCTGTAATCCTTCCAGCTTTCTGTAATCAGTAATGGGCATTCAGAAAGACTTTCAGCAGAAAGAGAAGTTTTCTGAGGTTGTGGTGAACATGGTATTACGAAAAACACATTCAGAGAAAAAAAGGCCTTCAGAGAGAAAGGGAGAGAGAGAGAGAGAGAGAGAGAGAGAGAGAGAGAGAGAGAGAGAGAGAGAGAGAATGTGGTTAGTGGGCTAGAGAATAAAAATGCTTGCCAATCTTTAATTTATTCACAGAGTGGACACTGCAGAGTTTTAGTTCCTCAGTAAAGATTTTGCTCTGTGTGTTTCTGCTCTACTCTGTGCCGCAGGAATCTTCAAGTGAGTCTATACGACTGCAGTCTGTCTTCATCACTGCTGGACCAAAGAGCCATTAGCCTCTCTTCTGCTATTTAATACCACAGAATGACTGCATTCTTATCTGTAACTAACAGAAATAGCTTCATATTGTCTCATTGTATTTATTAGTTTATCTTTGTGAAGTGTGAAACTCTTACCTCACTGACTGTTGGTTTTGTGGGTGTGTTGCTCGAATGTGAGTGAGTTTAGCTGCAGGAAGAGGTGTAGTCTAGATCTATGGTCTGATAAAACAGGTGAGAAAAGGCATCATATGTACATATTTTTTTTTAAATGTGAGCTAATGTAAAAATTACCCACGAATTTCTCTTCCATCTATTCTGAAGTTTTAAAATGTTGACATAATGCACTGCAGCACAATTTTTACAATCCAAGTGACTGTCACCCAACAAAACTCGCTTTTCATTTGTATAAAGTTGAACAAAGCCCAACTTTTTATTGTTCCCTTATCCACAAAAATGAATGAAAAAAAAAAACAAAAATGCCTCATTTTGCTGTTATGTAACTGCAGACAAAACAACTGTGTGATATGTGCAAAATTCTATTCAGCAGTAGCAAACAGCTGCCTGAACTGAACATTGTGATGACTTTCAAGATAAATATGTGAGATTTTCACAATCGCCTCTCCTACATGCCACACTAAAACAGTGGGCTGTCATTGGTAGTCTTGCTTGTCAGTCGAAGTAAAGCACACTGCCACTGAACTCTGGAACAGTGGAACGAAATTCGGTGGAGTGATGAATCACTTATCTGTCAGTCTGATGGACCAGTCTGGGTTTGGCGTTACCTGTCTGACTGCGTTGTGCCAACTGTAAAATTTGGTATATATATAGGACAAATTATATATACACACATATATATGTATGTATGTGTATATATATATATATATATATATATATATACACACATATATATATATATATATATATACACACACATATACATATATATATATATATATATATACACACACATTATATATATATATATATATATATATATATATATATATATATATATATATATATGACAATTGAAATAAAGGACAATTGAAAATTCTAAAAATATGGAATGAATAAATATTGAATAAAACTTAAGAATACCCTTCACAATACATTGGGGGAGGACTAGCTAGCCTTGGGGCCTTTCAAGTGAATGACGGATTGTTGTGGGGTGCTCCTGTGAGGTGGAAGGCACCTGCTACTAGATTTCATGCATTTATACACTTATACATATGTAGATTGTTATTTTATGAATGAATAGTGATTGAATTTCTGGTTAATACATGATTTGTTAAGTATGAAGTAGAAGCTCATTGTAATAGTAATGTATGTTACATGCAGCAAATAAACAGTAATTCTGCATTAAAGTATGCAAAAGCATGTTCACTGTAGAGTAACTTGTAACTTGTTTTCACTTAGAAAATCAACAACACCTGTCATTTGACCAGGGGTGCTGTATCAGCCAGTTCTACAATGTTACACCTCACTGTATCTACGGGCTTAAGCAGCAATGTACAAGTGAATGTTTTCATAATTATATGCTGAATCATGATGATGTCATATAATTATTGTAGTGTTGGTGCAGAAGAAGACATGTACAACATTGCACATATGGGCAAATACTCTTTCATTTCATAACAGGCCTTTCAACAGAGGCAAGGAAATGCCCAGCGGTACCCCAACACGAAACCAAGGAGGGGGTAACGAAGAAGGACACAACACACATGGTGTAGTTGGTTTATATATAGTGAATTGTGTGCATGGACGGTTATCTGTGTGGGTGAGTTTGCCCAACCTCCACAGACACAATTCACTATAAATTAACCAACCACACTTACAGCAACACTGACAGCAACAACAAATGTTCCTTTTTAACCTGGGAGCATGGTGCACTTTGCATGGCCACACCCCCTAATCTCCTCACAGCACAGCGGCCTGTGGTGGACACCACATTATATTAAGAATATGGCTTCAGTCATTCGGTCTTTCTAAGAAATGCTAACATAAACAGAAAGCCTGCATGAGGAGCGGAGCCAAAATGGACCTACAGAAGTTCCACCCACAAATGTACTAGCAGCCGTTTTTCACTTCAGCCCTCGTGTGATGGTGAGATGATAGAGTGATATTTGACTCTGTACCCATGCAACAGCTCTGTTTCCGGTGTCAGTGAAGAGTGAACATGCTGACTGTCCACTGCAGTGGGTGAAGAACGAGAGAACAAACAGGTATATATAGATAATGACATTAAACCAGCTCAGTGATGATGGTTCAATTTACACTATTTAAAAAACAATAACCAACAGGGTTGTTTGACTTTAAAGTGTGTCTCTCTTTGTATTTAGAGTCACTAAGAATCCCAATCCACCTGTAACAGTGACTACGTCACCAGCAGTTCTATCATTATTGCATGCATTATTAATGTGTAACTACAGACTTATTACAGACACTTAACCTTTTGTTCTGTTTGGGGTCCCTGAGACCCCAGAGCCTCTTTAACAGCTCACAAAACATACTGAGCCTTTAATAATCAGCTTGATACTTAATGACTTTTCCTAATTTATAGAAACTGCAAATAAACATATACTGATATTGGGTGCCAAACACCCCCTAGAGAAATTTATATACAACTTTTGTTTGTGGTCACACACACACACACCACACACACACACACACACACTGCGGTTAACACCACTGCCTCAAAAATGTGCTCTTGCTGAGCACAGTGCATAAAATGCAGCTGTGAGCAACAGGTAAGACAAGAAGCCGCAGGTGGATTAGTCAGTTTGGACAAAGTCACTGTCACATGTATCTACCAGTGTGTGTTGTGTGACACTACATCTCAGCAATTGCAGCCTCGACCAACCGCTTGAGTGACGCTATGGGGCTCTCTGGACTGGGGACCTGAACAATGTGACATCACCCTTTGTGGCGAACAACATCTTCAGCCTTTGAGGCTTCCTGGGCTGACCTGCTGTGTGTTTGTGGTGTGAGACTTTCCCCCACTGCTAAGGACTCTTTCCAGGCTGGCTAAGTGACTCTATCATGTGGTCAGTGAAATTCCCTCTGCTAGCTGTTGGAACCGTGGAGTCTGTGTGTGTGTGTGTGTGTGTGTGTGTGTAGGTGTGTGTGTGTGTGTGAACAGTGAAAGACTACCTGTTGGCCTATGGTGTTTCTTTTCAAGATCACTGATCTAAGCACTTACAATGTTTTTGTCATTTGGTATGAAATCAACAGTGATTGTAACAGTGGTAAAATGAATTGTGTCACACATCCATTCAGCAGTAACTCCCTGGGTGACCATGTGACTGTGACCTTAGACCAATCCTCATATTAGAGATCTGCCTTGCCTGATTATTGAATTGCTTCGCCTGTCTTTGTATGTGGTTAGTTGAGTTTGGCATATAAGCCTGGCCTTTAGGTTTGCTCAGTGCCAGGTGTTGCTTCTGTTACAGAGTTACTTTCTTCCTTGTGTTTCAGTTTTTGCTGGTTTTGACTTATCTTCGGTGTTCGACTTTGCCTTTTGCCCCTCTTTCGGATTTTTGTCTGCCTCATCTGTTTTGTGTGACTTTTCTACTTGTGTATTTTGCCATGTTTGGATCTGACCTTTGCTTGTTTTTTGATGACAACTTTCAAAGCGAATCAACTAATAAAGCCTCATTTGCCTTTTTGATCCGCACGTCTGTCTCATTCTGTCACATTGCAAACTGAAGGAGAATTTTCCTGAAACAGCTGGGTCAGGCCATTGTGAAGCCTCAAAAAGAGAAGAGAGAGCATCTTACTAGATCAGAGCCATCTCTGGGGAGAGGCAGAGTCAGTCTGAGCCTCATGACACTACAACAGCAGCAGCATCTCTCCATCAAGCCTTGAAACCAACTAGAAACCAGAAGTCGATTAGGCTGGGAATGTTTATGTATTGTAAATTTGTTTCAGTATCTTTTCTGTCTGAGGAGCCTTGTGTGTGTGGAGAGGGATTGTTAAACATTGGAAATTTGAACATGGTTAGTTTACCTGTTTGACAAGTTTTTGGATAAATCAGTAGTTGATTAAAAGGTGTTCTTTTCTCGTTTTTAAACGTTTGAACTCTTTGGGGTCAAATTGAAATATAATTATAAAAAATATAACATTATTTTCCAGGATAATACAAATTTTCTAATCTGTAAATTAGTTTGACTAATGAAAAGATTTGATGGGAGTTTGTTGGGATGAAAAGTCTGCTTAATTTCAGAGTACTGAGTCAAAAAATCTTGGCCAGAGAATGATATGACAGTGTTCCATAGAAAATTGGTTCATTTTGAACTCATTTTACGTCATTTTATTTTACCCACACAACACTAGGGTCTCTGGGGACCCAAACAACAAAGCAGACCAGTTTGTATACTCACTCTACTATTTTCGAGTGAATAAAAATTTGAATGTGTGGAATTTGTTTTGAGTGTGTTATGACCCTTTGGGGTCACCACCAGGGGGAGCTGTCTATAAAAGGGAGACATCCAGAATGAAGTGCGGTGCTTTGCTTCTGGCATGGCTTCAATTGCATTCTAGATTCCCTGACCTGTCATTTGAAAGAGGATTCTGCTATAAAGCTGTGTCTTTGTGAGAGCTTATATGTTGGTGTATGGCTTTCTGGTGCTTTGTTCTTTATGAGATTTTCAAAAAGATAGACTATGCTGTAGCACTTTCACTGAAATATGCTGTAAATGCTAGGTTAGAAATTGTATTTGCTTTTCTTTTGTTTGTTAGGTAAGTTACATTTCCCTAAATCTAAGTTAGTTTTGTTTGTTATTTTTACCTTTCCTCACAAGGAATAAATACATTTCACTTGCTAAAGAACACTGACATAACCATGCCATAGAAGATGCTGTCATGACAGATTATGTCCATTTGTGTAACAGTGTCATGTTACCGCTAATTATTATGACAGATGCTACAGTGTTTGATATCATGACTTTAAATCATTCGCTGTTATCACATCAAGCATTATTATATCTGTCATTACAGGGAATGATAGCATAACTATCATATTAATAGATCTAATCTGTCCTGACAGCTCCTGACAGCATATAACATCTGCTATCCAACATTCTATGACTGTAAATTAACAACAGCAGTGTTAAAATACAGTACGATTTATTTACATGCATTTAACCCTTAAAAACAGGTACTGACCATTACATTTTACAGCACATTGACAGCAAACATAAATAAAATCTGTTCATTGGTCAGTATGGATGTGTCCAGTGAAGCATTTTGATGAGCAAAATTATTTGGAGCTCTCAGCAGAAAGAGAAGAAGTAGTTTTCTCAGGATGTGGTCAGTGAGCTGGAGAATAAAAACACCTGTGTCACTTTTAACTCTCTCAGAATAGACATTGCTGAAACAGTGGGGGGCATAGAAAGAGAGAGGTGAAAAGTACTGTTCTCTCAGTAAAGATGTGGTTCTGTGTGTTTCTGCTCTACTCTGTGCTGCAGGAATCTTCAGGTGAGTCTACACGACTGTGTGAGTTATTCTTCATGTGTATCACTGCTTCACTGTAGTGAACTGTAGACAGTGAACTGTAGATGAAATGTAGAAAAGTTCAGGTTCTAGATATGTTGTTATTCTCATTTCTTTATTGGCCCTTTTTCCTCTCTGTCTGATCTTGGTTTTCTAAGGACTGACTGTATTCTTGCCGGAAACTGTTCAAAGCTGGTTTACCAGTACAATAATAATAATCTTTATTTTTAGAGCACTTTTCTTGCTGGTGGCAGCTCGAAGTGCTTTACAGACAGGTATATTTTTAGGTGTATCTTAAACATGTGAACTGAGCTTGACTGTCTATTAAAAGGTGAATTGAGTTTCACAGTTTAGAAGCAGAATAACTGAAAGAATCTCTCCATGTTTTCTGTATTTTACAGAAGGCATTTGCAGAACGCCAGTATCTGCAGATCTAGTATCATGCGCTAGAACATAAACAGACAGATTTTCTGTAATGTAAGCAGGTTCTAGGTCATTTAGAGCCTTAAAAACTAGTAGCAGAACTTTAAAATCTATCCGGAGTGATATAGGTAGCCAACGCAGGTCTTTCAAAACAGGAGTGATGTGATCTCTCTGTTTAATTTTGGTCAGGATTCATGCGGCTCTATTTTGTACAACTTGTAGGGGATGCATTGTTTTCTTAGAGAACCTAGTAAAAAGCACATTACAGCAATCATGAATGCATGAACATGTTTCTCTGTGTTGCCCTGAGAGAGGACAGGCTGAACTTTAGTGATATTTTTCAAATGATAAAAAGTTACTTTAGTGACTGCATTTACAGAGCTCAGAGCCTAAGATCGCACCCAGATTTCATACTTCAGGTTTGGTATATGAAAGTAAAGAGCCAACCTTTTCATAAAGCACCTTTCTCTAGGTTTTAGTACCAACAAACAGTATTTCAGTTTTTTTCTGGATTTACTAATAGAAAATTTTGTGACATCCACTGAGAAATATCACACATGTGGCTGGTCAGCCTACGGAGTCTTGATTACCAGAAGGAATGGAAAAGTATAAATGTGCGTCATCAGCATAGCTATGAAAATTTATATCTATATAATGACATCACCTAGAGGTAACACATACAAAGAGAAAAGCAAAGACCCTAAAACTGAACCCTGTGCCTTCATAGTATTTAAGATGGTGGATTAGAATCTTGTGATCAATGGTATCAAGCGCAAGATCCAATAAGACCATAATAGAAAAATGATGTGCACCAACGCTGAGCCTAAGAACAATGACAATGTGTACTAATGTCTCAGTACTACAGTTAGAACAAAAACCTGATTGAAACTTTGCATATCTAATATCATACATGTTATATGAGAAGAAAGATTGGTTTTCTCTCACTTTAAGCGTTCTAGATTTTTATGGTAACCCGACACCAAATGACTACATTCTTAAAAAATTAAGGTGAAATCAAGGCAAAAGACTGAATTTGTGTCTCTCTGAATTTGTGTCATCTCAAAATACAATCACCACACAGCTATGTTTCTTTCCACTATGTGGTACTTCAAACATATGTGACCAAAAGAGTGCAAGGCAATGGCAAAAAATAAATATTACATTTAAAAAGATCCAACAAAATAAAGTTATGTAGTTCCTACACAACCTCAAGATGAAACAGCACATAGGACCTTAAAACTTGTCTTGAATAAAAAAAAGGGAAACAAAAGGAAAAAGAAATCAGGCAAAACAGCAGGATAACGTGAGACCCTGTCTTCTGACAAAAGGAAAATTAATCATACTGCAAAATTTATGTTTTACATATGAATAAAAAATAACTTCCATTTAACAATTACCCTTATGATAGGAGTGTCCTTATTCAGTTGGAAACAGCAGCTCTGATCTCTCAATCTGTGGTTTACAGCATAACCATTCGGGCCTTCACCACAAAGCAGCCAACCAATCTAGGGTCAAGTATAGGCCCACTGGAAAAAACACCTCCTGTAGGATAAGATTAGGGCCTACCCAATAAAGAGGACAGGAGTAACAAATCATGTCCCAATGACTTAGGCTGTCCACAGCACCAATAAAAATGCTGAAAGATCCAACTGCTGTCTTAGCAGGCCACACCAAATGGCACCAAAAGCCAGCAAAGAAATGCCATTCAAGGAATTAGACACCTACAACCAGTTTCTACAGGGAATGGAAGACTACCACAATAAAAGCCTTCAAAGGAATATTGCACCTATCATAATAAAAGGCTTCCAAATACTTCACCCTGCCACACCAGTATGCTTTATTTTCAATGTGAGTTGTATTCAATTCAGACACAAATTCAGGATTTTGTTTTGCAAATTCAAATTCTTAGTTTGTTTTTCAGTAAAAATTTCAAGCAATGTAATAGAGGTTTTGCTTTTCATTTTGGTAGTAATTCTGCATTTCACTACAGAAAAGCATTTCATTTCATATTTGTCCACTGGAGTGATTACATTTTAATTTAGTACCCACCTATATATTACTACCAAGCATAAAGACTCACAGACAAAAACAAAATGTAACCTTTTTGCATAGAAATTTCATATTAGAGAAATTATCAACACAGCAATGTGTGGCTGCCTACCCCACAATATACAAAATGTCTCATTGAACATAAAATACCAACAGATTAGGCTAACATAAGCTTGTGATTGAAGCATCAGGAAGAGTGTATTTTGTTTCTATGGGCAAACAATTGATGAAGCTCCTTTATGTATTGTTGATGCAGGACTAGTACTAAAATTGTTGAGAAACCCTGCTCTAAAAAACCTAAACCATTTACAAACCCATTACAAAAGGTATTTTTATTCTAAAGTGGTACACTTCGATTTTATTGTTTCTCTTCCAATAATTGCATTTCTGTGCCTGTGCTATTTACTCTCAGCGTTGAGTCCTTGTTGTTTATCTTAAAAAGAGAACCTCATGCATTAAAAATGACTTTTTTCATTTAGGCACATTTTTTGGTCTTTGTCACCCAGGATTTATTACTCAGAAACAACTAAACACTTTGACCAACTTGAGTTTTACTAGTGATTGTTCACAAAACTAGAAATGGACCTTTCTACCAAATTTGAAAAGTTGAAAACACTTTTTTACACATCAGACATTTACCAAACTTTGGCTTTAGACTAAAATCCTTTTACTTTGAGTGATCCTATACCTTTCCTCCAAGAACATTCGGCTGTCCAATGACATTGCGTCAGCTGCACTTTGAAAAGATGTGGTGGCGCTTCACACGTCTCAGAGGAAGTCTCTGCTAGCCTTTGCCGCCTTAGCACTGGTAGTATTGCAGGATTGGGGGTCCTAACTAGTGGGAGGAATTGGAGACACCAAAATTGGGGAGAAAACTGGGAGGGAAAAAAAACAGTACAAACACAATTATAATACTGCTGAAATGTTTCAGTAGTGACTGTTTTGGTTGTGAACATTTTTAGTAGTATTGAACAGAACTCGAAAATGTTAGCCAGTACACAATTAGCAAACACAGCTTTGAACAGCTGTACATACATAAAATTGTCATACTTTTAATAAAACAAAAATTATTATATATATATTTTTTTTAATTGCAGAAAATGTGCTTCAGTAGTGACAATTCTTGGTGTTCCACACTCATGTTCAGACTGCTCACCATGTGGCCATGAGGGACAGGGATGCTGTCTCACTTATTGGCTAAGGAAGGGCTTGGCTAAAATAAGGCTTTGCTACAGAATAAATTAAACTGGGTTTTTGAGATGTGTCCTTATTCAGTCTTATAAGAGTATATCCATCATAGTATGTTTATAGTTCAGAGTTTTATTTTTGACCTTTTTTATTTTTGAGTCTCAGTGAAACATATTGAGTTAGTACATTAGAATTCTTCCTTACACTGCAGTACAATTTCATCCAGTCTGTTGTTAAGCTACCTCTTGTTAGACACTGTAATCGCTGGGAGAGGATGTCTGCTCTCCTGTCTTGTCTTTTTTTTACTTCTTGTTTTTTTGGGCTGAATCACTTTCAACAACTTACTTTGGGGGCGTGTCACTAAACACAAGCAGGTTGAGGTTCAAAGAGGGAATGTCTGTGCAGAGTTAGAGGCGTGGCCTTACAGAAAACTTTAGGATAAAACCAACAGTGTCCTAACTTCTGTTTTAATCTCCTGTTTCTACTGTTAGCTGTTCTGTTGAAAAGAGAATGTTATCATTTTTTAGCATAGGTGATGGGCAGCGTAACAAGTTTGCTGTAACTGGCATAATGACAATACATTTATTTATACTGCAAAATGGTGGTTTCACTTGTGAGAGTGATGTTTGGGAAACTAAAATCTGCAGTTCAAAAATCCCAGGCTATAAATAAATGTTCTTCCTGTGATCCGTCTTATTATATGTGTGTGTTAATGTTGATGAAAACTAGAAATAGCCTTAGTGCAGCTCACGCATACTGGTTAAAGCATTTGGGAAATAAAACCTTAAACTGGGGAGTGATGATGCCCTGTTAAACAGCAGGGGGCGCACTCACAATATTGTTAACTTTTTACACCTTACATTTTATCTCATTTTAATTTTGTTTTGATTACTGTACTTAAGTAGTTTTTTCGTGTATCTGTACTTTGCTGAAGTATTTCCATTTTGGGCAACTTTTTACTTTCACTCCACTACACTTCAAAGTCAAATATCTTACTTTTTACTCCACTACATTATGAGAAATCTGCCATTCCTTTTGGTTTATGTGTGTATAAAAACATAACGTCAAAACGAAAGAAGTGCGAAACAAGAACACCAATCAGGGCACAGCGCACACTTTGTTTTGAGCTTGTTTTGACCTGTTGGACAAACTGACCCAGTGCAAGCACACAGTTCAACGTCAGTGCAGCAGAGTAAAATTTGGGAGTGCCTATGCCAACATAAATGATGGAACTAACTTAACCTAACTTTGTGTAAATTGTCCAAAATATAGAAATATGTACACATATGCAGTTGTGACTGACGTGTTTTTTTCTGAATTTATACAAACACTTTCATGTTATAGTAAATTAGTTTTGGCTAGTTTATGTTTATGAACAGAGACCTACAGATGCAGTTTAGTAAAGGAAAACTCATTTGTGAACCTGAGTTTAAAACAAGTTTTTATTAAATAAAGAGTGAAATCAGAGCTAAAATCCTGCAGTGTGTACACAGAGTTTATGTTCTGAATATAATGAAAAACAATTAATGTAAGTTCTTGGTGATGTGGTTTTTCTGCAGGTTGCACCGTGGAGAGAGGTTTGGGGGCAGTCATCACCAAATCTGTGGGAGACTCTGTGGTGCTGCCGTGCTCCTGTACAAACCTGCAGGATGATCCACAGACAGTGCAGTGGGGATTTAGAAGAAAGTTCATAGGAGGCGACTACAGAGCTGATCACTCAGTGTTTCCAGAGGACGGCAGTCAGAATCAGAGCTACAGAAACAGAGTTCAGAGACTGATTCAGAATAAACCAGGAGATTTATCTCT
>NW_023494802.1:41304746-41307246 GCF_904425465.1 Colossoma macropomum
GCCGCTGCTGCTGCATGAACTAAACCATTCAAATTAATTGTTTCCTTCACGTTTTCCCTGTTTTTGTACTATAATACTTTATACTAACAATGTTTACTATCCGGTGTCGACCAGAGGAGGATGGGTTCCCCTTCTGAGTCCTGGTTCCTCTCAAGGTTTCTTCCTATTCTTAGGGAGTTTTTCCTTGCCACTGTCGCCACTGGCGACGCTCATGGGGGCTCGGACCCGGATTTCTTTCTGTAATGCTGATTTCCTTGTAAAGCTGCTTTGTGACAACACCTGTTGTAAAAAGCGCTATATAAATAAACTTTACTTACTTACTTACTGATTATGTGTAAATGTAAACACTTTTAATGTTTTCTTTGTTTCTCCCAGTTACATGTTACCGTGTGTCCTGAAGGGGGCAGTGTGAGCCAGTTTGTTTGGCCCAAACATGTACAAGTGGCAGATTTGCAGCAGGAGCGCGAGGCCCTGCAACATGTGGAGACCCATGAAAGAACTGCTATTAAATGTAAAGATAAATCGTCAAATATTTAGTTTTTTATAATCATAATGTATTTATATGTCGATGTATCTGTAGTGAAGGGAATAGTTCTATATAGAACCATGAACCCTTAAAGAACCATTCACATGCTTAATGGTTCTTTACATGGTGAAATTGTTCTTCAGATTGATGGAGACTGTGTTGTATATGTTCCTGCATAGAACCTTTTTTCAAAGGGTTCTTCTATTGTTCCAAGCTCAGCTTTGTGTCAGTAGCAGAACCCTTTTTGGTCTTATATAGAACCGTATACAACACATTCTCCATCAATCTGAAGAACCATGTAAGCATGAAATGACTCTTTAAGTGTTCATGGTTCTAGATAAAACTTCTAAACTTCTAAAAAGAACTACTCCTTTACTCAATGGTGTTTATGTTTTTTTTTTTCAGCAGGAATTTTAGTTAAATAATTATTTTAAGCCTATTTAAATAAATGCTGCTAATTATTTATATATATATATATATATATATATATATATATATATAATACATTGCTCAGACAGTATTTTTTCCATGATTTGGTCTGTTGGTTCTGTATGCTGTTTGAGTAATAACGCCACACCAGTAGGTGGCAGTAACACAGTTCACAAAGGTTTCCCAACAGCAACAACATCCAAATACACCACTTAACGTGTTAACAGGCAAATACTGACATTTTAACACACTAAATACCGGAGATTCCTGAGTGTTTTGATTCCACAGGTCTGCCTTCCACAGAGTGACGCTCGCGGCTGAGCTGAGCTCTTATAACTGTGCTGTCTGAACTCTCCTGTTACGCCTCACTCTGACCACCAGGTGGCAGCAGATCACTGTGAATTCATTCTATACAGCCGCCCTCCCATAAACCACGCCCCCTGGGCTGGGATTGGCTGAGAGTTCACACAAAGACTCATCACTGAGAAGTGACATGGAACTGCCTTTTCTTCTGCTGTTCTTCTCTTCTCTTCTCTCCTTTTCTCTTCTCTCCTCTCCTCTCTCTTCTCTTCTCTTCTCTTCTCTTCTCTCCTCTTCTCTCCTCTTCTCCTCTCCTCTCCTCTTCTCTTCTCTCCTCTTTTCTTCTCTTCTCTCTTCTCCTCTTCTCTTCTCTTCTCTTCTCTTCTCTCCTCTCCTCTTCTCCTCTTCTCTTCTCTTCTCTTCTCCTCTCCTCTCCTCTTCTTCTCTTCTCTTCTTTTCTCTTCTCTCCTCTTTTCTTCTCTTCTCTCTTCTTCTCTCCTCTTCTCCTCTCCTCTTCTCTTCTCTTCTCTTCTCTTCTCTTCTCTTCTCTCTTCTCCTCTTCTCTTCTCTTCTCTTCTCTCCTCTCCTCTTCTCTTCTCTCCTCTCCTCTTCTCTTCTCTCCTCTCCTCTCCTCTCCTCTTCTCTTCTCTTCTCTTCTCTTCTCTTCTCTTCTCTTCTCTTCTCTTCTCCTCTTCTTCTCTTCTCTTCTTTTCTCCCCCCTCCCCTCCCCTGTGTAAATGTAATCTGTAGGGAATACAGTGCATGTATGGAATGTAGAGAAATAATAATCATAGGAGGAATATGGGTTAGTGTAAAGAAAGTGTATAAGGAATGTTGGGAATATGAGGGATATACAGGCAGTATGGAGTGTGTAAATGGGATAAATGGGATCTATAGGGAATCCAGGGCATGTATGGAATGTGGAGGAAATCCTGCTGTAAGCCTGTTGTGTCTAGATCCCGTGGAGAGGTCACTGTGTGTGCTGTTTGCTCTGAGAGCTGCTGAATCCGCCCCTCAGCTCAGAGTTGTAGTCCCTCAGAGCCTCAGCAGAACTACAAATCCCAGCAGCACTCAGCTCTCCACAATCCCTAAAGAGGTTTAAGTTGTGCCCGGACGGATCAAACGGCGCCGGGGAGGACAGGACACGGACACGGACATGCCTCTGAAACGGGAAGGTGAGTGTTTTCACAGCGCCGGGCTCTGTTTTCACTTTTTATATCGATTTACAGCACGTTTTCATACACA